>NW_028142679.1:0-39196 GCF_055691185.1 Crinia signifera
TCTGTGTACAGACCAATTGTTCTAAATATACAGTTTATTCATTGGCACAAAACAGCAAAATAGGTTAAAATTAAAAAAGTGCATTAAGAAAAAAGTGAATAGAAATTGGAGCTGTGTGTCCGTGTCGCTGTACACTTATACAGTGCCCGTGTCAGCAGATTTCCACATACACAATTTTCTTTAATAACTCATGTCGACCTATTCCTGTGTTGACCTTTTTCATGCAGCCTTTTGGATTGTGTCGACCGTTTTCAGCATCAATTTAAACCAGGTCGATGTTTTTCATATGTAGACCTTTTCACTGCCGACCAAAAGATCTAATTACTGTCGACTTAATGACCCTCACCCCTGGTCACAGCGTCTATAAACTGTTATGTAGGACAGGAGACAAGTTCCGAAAACTAAAATAGCATAAATTCCCAAACGTTGGGCAAAAGAAGCAGCCTCTGTGTTTTCCTTCACATGTAGTCATACAGGTAGAGTCGGACAACAGGAATAATAGGCGCTACATGATAATGTATTTATAGCATTCCTCCCAACTGTCCTGATTACAGTGGTATGGTCCCGCTATTTGGAGCCTGCCCTGATGTCCCTTGAGGGGAGGTGATCATGGCTGCTCTGCTTTGTGGAGCAGCCGGTGATTGCTGGATAGGTGCCGTGCGCAGCAAGGAGAGACGGGGCTGGGTACGCTGGCAAAGAGGATGGAAAACCCGGGGCCTCGATGCCCGGTCCCGCCCCCGTTGCACATAGCCCCGCCCCTTTCCAGGGCCAGCTGCATGCAGGTCCCACTGATCTATTGGTAAAAGTTGGAAGGCATGTTCGATGTTCTGTGTATACAATACATTCCTTTTTCTTTTTTAATAGTAGGATCGGCAGCAATTAGCTGTATGCTCTGGCCTTCGTCTGCGGATCTTCGCCTCCAGTGAAGTGTATGGCCTTTGTCAAACATACATAAAAAAAAATAAAAAAATGATACCCGATCTATTGTCTGCGGGCAGACGTGATTCTAGTCTGGCTCTAAACACAGATATTTCTCCATTCCCAGGAGAGAAATTGGCCTCACACCCCTTGCTGAAACAGGTAAGGATCATATGGTCGACCTAAAGATTGTCGACAGTCATTAGGTCAACATACTGCAAGGTCGACATGGGTCAAGGTCAACAGGTCATTTGGTCCAAAAAAGCATTAGGTCAAAATGGTCTAGCTCTGGGGTAGCCAACCCTAGTCCTCGAGAGCTACCAACAGTGCATGTTTTGCAGGTCTCCTCACAGAATCACAAGTGAGCTAATTAGCTCCATCTGTATCTTTTAAAATGTGCCAGTGATTAATGAGTGCAGCTGTGCAGCAGCTAGGTTGTCTGTAAAATGTGAACTGTTGGTAGCTCTCGAAGGCTAGGGTTGGCTACCACTGGTCTAGCTCAACATGGGGTTTTGTACTTTTTTTTTTACCCGAATGCCGACACAGTCAACATGGACACAGGATTAAGTGCACCGCATCCCCTCGCATGTCTGGCTGTGCTTGGCACTCTATGTTATTCTCCCACCGCACCCTAGTGCAGGCGTTCCCAACCACGGTCCTCAAGGCACACCAACAGTACAGGTTTTAATGATATCCAGGCTTGAGCACAGGTGACTTAATTAGTACCTGTGATTTGGATTAATCCATCTGTGCTGAAGCCTGGATATCACTAAAACCTGCACTGTTGGTGTGCCTTGAGGACCGTGGTTGGGAACGCCTGTCCTAGTGGATGGTAGGGCATGAAATTCCGCCTGTCGGCACATGTCGGCTCAAAAAACCCCCCAAAAATCCAGTGAAAAACCCAGTCGACCTAGACCATGTTGACCTAATGACCTGTCGACCTAGACCCATGTCGACTTTGCAGTATGTCGACCTGATGACTGTCGACCATCTGATATCGCTGATACAGGTTAATAGATAGAGGCTATCAATCCGAACGGCCTGTAATTGGTATAGCTATCTCACCCCTGCATTACTATATTAAGTATCAATTGGTAATGGGGGAGGCGCACCCAGGAATATGTATTAGACTTGGAAGCAAAGAAAGATAAAGTATTCCTACAAGGGGCAATCTAGGTTAGCATATATTAATGTTCTGATTAATGTTATAGGTACATTAATAAAGTGACCCAAGAAACAGAGAATTGGCTAAAACATGATGTTTATTGAATCATTTATTAAGGACAGCGAAATATTAAAAACATAAGTGAAAAGTGATAAATGTGAAATAAAGTGCATTAGAAAAAAAATTAAAATAAGTCTGTTACGTGTGTGTTATCGGTCATAGCATGTGTGTCTGTAATACTGTTATTAATCTCCACGCAAATATCAATTATTGCTCTAATTAGGCAGTCTTGTAAATTCATCAACAAAGGGACATGTGCACGTTTCAAGATGACGGGTGCAGCAAAATTGTTAGGAATAAAGGTGCGTACACACGGGGCAATATGATCGCTGGCAATATATTGCTAGCAATCATATCAGCAATCATATTGCCCAGTGTCCCGTTTTGTGAAAACGGGAGCGCGCACCCGGCGATTTATCACTGGTGCACACTCCAATCACTGGCAATATGGTCGCTCAGCAACCATATTCCCAGCTATTTCAGCCCCTATCGCCCCCGTGTGTACACAGCATAATCGCCCCCGGATGACGTCAGCGAACCGGGACCAGGGCGGTCTTTTCGTATGGGCTTAATGGGCACTTGCTCTGGGGCCCCAGGTGTATAAGGGCCATACTCTGATAGCTGAGGATCCCCTTTTTCCAGGGATACCAGCATTTTTAAAATCGGCCCTGGGGAAATGGAGATATCCAACTTCAAAGCAGCAGTCCACATCTGACCCGTTAATTGCACTTCCCAGTCAGAATTCTCAGGTTCTCTCTGACTTAAGGTGCCCATACACGTCTCGATGCGGGCGTGCATTTTGAGCTTAAATAGCACGCATCGCATTCATCCTTGTACGTGCGTTGTGCATACAATGCGATGAAAAGCAAGTACAAAAAGTATGTGCAGCACATACTTTTCTCTTTCAATGGTCCTGGTGACACAGCTTCACATTGGGATGTAGGAGGGTCCGCAGGAGCCAGGCACCTATCCTAAAGCTTTTGGAGGGTAGGCTCCTCTCCTACTGCATCCCAGACTCCTCAGTTCGTGTTAGGTGCCCACTGGAGTGGGTGCTATTCTAAAGGGCTGCCGGAGCAGCCGAAGGAGTAGAGTTAGTTAGGGTTTTTATTATTTTATTAACTTTTACACTAGCTAGGTAGGCACAGTGTGAGGATTCTCATTAGTGAATCCTCACACTGCTAGCACAGCAGGAGCTGACAGAAGCGCGTCCTGTCAGCTCACTGTGCACAGGGGAGACGCTGCCTGGCCTCCCTGTGCAGCGCTTACAGCTTCTTTTAAGAAGCTACGAAAACTCCACAGAATGATACTGAGCGCTGATTACCTATTCTACCGACTGTCCAGGATACACAACCAGTGTCCAACATACAAATTCTCAGTTGAAGTAAAAAAAATTGTGACATCTAGTGGTGCGAATAGGAACTGCAGGCAATCATCCCGATCATCCCTTTTTGTGATCATCCTTTTAGTACATCCGCAAATGGTGCCCTGCATACACAAATACATCCACTATAACCACAAACCCTAGCATACTACACATCCTATAACTAGCGAGTCTACCACATACCGACATCCTAAAAAAGAAACCTCCTCTATTACCCATAACGCCCAGCATAAACACACAACAGCGCACATATACCTGTACCACAGCCGCACAGCATCTGCCATGAGCCTGACGTCTGCCTTGTGTCCTGTGTCCTCGGCTCCTGCAGCAGGAGGTGCTGGGTCGTCCTCTGCTCCGCCTGTTGTGCTGTTCTGGGTCGGCCTCTGCTTCCACCCCCGGCTCCTATCAGGCTGGGGATCCTCCTCTATCCTCTCCTCCGCTGGGCTGTCACCTGTCCTCTGAGCAGCTCCTGTCCTTGATGTTACATCGTGTTCTTAACTTACTTTCGGGCAGGCATCTCTACGGGCAGCTCCGCACCACTGAGGGGGCTTCTACAGGTCTCCAGCTAGGGGTCCTTTGCATGTCCTCCAGTCCTGGTTCCTCGAGAGCGGGTGTCCTTCGCGGTGCCTGCGCACCTTGGTCTCCACTTGCTGCGTCCTCTATCTTCTTCGGAGCAACTTCAGGAGAATCCTCCGGCTGGGTGTGCTCCCAGGTAATTTACCCCCTCAGCACCTTCTTCCTTGAGGTTCTAGTCTTCACCCTCTCGGCTCCTCCACAGGCAGGCACTATGTAGGACACCTCGGCAGCACACATCATTCTGTTCTCTCCGGGTTTGGGGCTCCTCCTGTGGTTGGCAGCTAGTGGGGGCAGCGCGGTTCCCTTCCCTCTGGCAGGTGGCAGCAGTAGGGGACTTGGAGGAGCCTGGCTCTCCTGGCGCCATTCCTGGTCTCACAGCTGCGCAGCCTCCGCTCCTTACAGGTCAGCAGCTCACAGCACTGCACAGGCCCTTGTCCTCTCCAGGGATCACCCTTCCCGGTGCCGGCTCTCTCTGTTGTGGGTTATGCATCGCTGCAGGACCGCCTCTGATCCCCCTGCCCTACCTCTCTATAGTCCCTCTCACTGGCTCACCCGCCATATCCTGTACTGGCTGTATCATATATTTTTATATTTCTTTATACTCAAAGGCTATATATCCCCCTTCCCACACAGATTTAAGTTGCGACTATTTGACACAGTGGCTGCCTTGATAAAGGTACCAGCGGGGACCGAAACGTCAGAAGATCTCTCTTGCAGAAAATAAACTTTGGATTACCTCCTGGTTGTACCTCCATTGAACTACAGACTGGTGAGTGCTGTTTATTCCCCCAGTGGGGGTTCTTTCTGGTATCTATCTATCTAAGGAATTATCCAAGCAGGCAGCGGCACTCCGTGGGCTTAACAATGTGTTTATTGGAGGTGACCGACGTTTCGGGGACTGGATACCCCTTTGTCAAGGTGTACAACGCGTGCGGGTGACACAGCAAACATTTAAATACATACTGCATGTGCATACTCACCATTCCCGTACGTGGAGCGTCCCGGTTGCGTCCAGTGCGGCTTCCGGTGCGGGCGGATGTCAGTGGGCGGAGCCTCACTGCATCATCACGCTCCCCTCTGTTGTAGATGGGTTGCTATGGTGACCCCACCGTATCGCCCACTTCTGTATGACAACCTCCGCTCCAGGATCCGGGTTTGGCTTCTGCCTATAACAACACATAAATGGCACATAAATAACCTACATTAAAACAGTAAAACAATGTTAAAAAATGGTGCAAGTTTGAAGTGTAAATTTCAGATGCCACGGGACTACTGCCCGAGCAATGTTTAAGAAGTGATGTGAAGAAGATGTCACCGCATCTAGCGTGACAATTGTATGGTGTTAACACAGGGATCCGGACGGGTGTGTTACATATGGATCTCTGTATACAATAATAACATGGTCAAACTGATCGCTAATGATCATGTTTGTAAATCGGAGATGTCAGGCTCTAACACATGGGGGAGATGTGCTGTGGGATCTCTATGAATGTGAGAATTACAGGGGCGTGTTGTACCATAAATATCGGCTCCACAAGTGATATATATGCTTCATGTTGTCTTTGAGAACAGAACAGCAGTATAGCGTGTATATATATACTATGTATACATCGGGGGAAATGTACCAAAATGGATTCGTAAAAAATAGGTGTATTCGTAGGCAGAAATACGCCTATTTTTTACACATTTGTATTTTTGGGATTTACACACACTTCTTTGTATGTCAAACCGACAGATCGCAATACTATACTTAGACACAACAGCTCGCACCCACGCAACACGGTGGAGAGTCTCCCATACTCAGTTTTTGAGAGTATGCAGGATCACTGATACCGACTCTGAAACCCATCACCAACTGGACATCATGCAGCAGAAGTTCGAGGACAGAGGCTACCCCAGACAGGGCCTACTTAAAGCCAAGGCCAGGGCTCTGGCGTGTGAGCGCATCACTCTTATCACAGGTGCAACACCTAAAGTCATAAAGCCATGTATTCCATGGGTTAATGACTTTAGCTCTGCCAGCCGAGAAACCACCAGCAGAGTAAAAAACTGGTGGGAAATTGTGCGTTCGGATCCCGAGCTACCGGTGTTCAAAGACACCAAGCTGATGCCGAGCTACAAGCGCGGCCCAAACTTGAAGGACCTATTGGTCAAGACCGAGATTACAAATTTTGACACCCCTTCTAGACAAATCAGACCCACCAGAATGGGCTGTTACCGGTGCCTAGGCTGCACAACATGCAGCTTCGTGACAGCTTGCACCGAAGTTGCACATCTCTATACGGGTAAATTTTTTTTAAATCAGATGGCCCCTCACGTGCACGACTAAATTTGTTATCTACATCATTTATTGTCCATGTGGAATACATTACATCGGCAAGACCGATTGTGCCATACGGGCAGCCCTTCATTCTGGCTCAGGGGAGCAACCAGTGACCAGGCATTTCGCCAAGGCCAAACATAACATGGCAATGATCAAATATAAGATCATAGACCACGTGCCGGTACACATACGGGGTGGCAACCGTTCCAAACAGCTTCTGCAGCTTGAGTCCAAGTGGATTTACAAAATGGACACACTACACCCTAAAGGCCTTAATGACACACTTGGCCTACATAATTTTTTGTAACCATTTTGGTCCACTAACACACAATCATGTCTTCCTTCTTCCTTTTCTCTCCCCCTTGTTAAAGGTACTTGTCATCCCACTGTGTGACACCAGTCCCCCAGCCTTATCGGTGTCCAGGTGACACACCAGGATAACATATAATATACAAGATGCTGGCATTCTGTTGTTGCAATTTCTGGCTTCTGGTGCTATGCGCATACAGTGATGCTGGCTGCATCACCCCACACAGGGCTGTTTTTGCTTATTATAGATACCCAGCAGGGACTCAGTATTTCTCCCTGCATTTAAACCACTCACGCCATAGGGTTTGCACCTCACCCAGCATATGCACTTTGACTTTTGCCCAGTACGGCTCCAATTCGGGGCCGCACGCAGTTATCTTTTTATACGTATACCCTTTTTAAATGTTCGTTTTTTTATTATATATGTCTTCTCATTTTTAGCCACTAGATGTCACTATGTAGTCATAATATGGTCATGTCCACTTGTTTTTTTGCATTTTTTATTCACTTGCATCCTCTGAAGTTTTGTGTATGTATGGATGCCTTTGTTGCTTTATGACTTCTGTAGCACGATACTTGTATTCATGCTAATGTGAGCTGCAATCTCTTTCCCAGCCCACCCACGTCACCGCGGGATGACGACCGTGATGACGCGCGGTCAGCTGGACGCCGCCGAACGTGGTGACGTCACTGCTGTGCGCAGTACTCCGGAAACCGGCCTGTGGATGCTCGTGGGGGACGGCTACAGGGAGGGGGTAAGTTAGCGCCTATTTGTTAACATGTCTTATAAATACCCATGCACTTGCACTTTATTCTGTACTTCACCCTGTCTGCATTTTGTCCTGACGACGGGGGTCCGGCCCCCGAAACGTTGACGCCTGTAAGACCACTTATGGAATAAACACGGCCTTTTGATTTCACCAGCATTTGTGAGTCCTCGAGTGCCCATTCATTTCGTCATAGTATTCTGTGGGCAGTTCATTGTGGCTGCCCTCTGAAAGCTGGCACCGGGGCAAGCTACACATCTCAGCTCACTTCAGTCCAGAGTGACGGCCCTTCCGGATATATATATATATATATATATATATATATATATATATAGAACAAAGAGTGGGGTACCCTTTCAATGTGCTAGATAAAGTAGATTGGGCAGCACTCTGTCAGTCCCCCCTGTTAGCAGGGGAAGTGGGGAATAGAAGAAAAAAGATAGAAGACGCGCCACTATTTTATGGAGATCCACCACCAGAAGGATCAAGAAAATATATCGATTGGTCACTGTACAACAGTATTTAATACAATTAATTTAAAAACAAAGTAAAAACATTTTTGCTTGTATGCAGTCAGTTGGTCGAATCGATATAATCAGGAAAAAACTCCCAAGGCGTTTCTTCAAAAAAAAATGACTTCCTCAGGGGTAACTTTCTAGGTGGTGGAGAAAGGCCATATTACTAATTTAGTATATACACAATTAAGTAGTTACTTTTTCAATACTGAGAATGTACATACCCTTAGGTAAATGGATAGTGAATGTAAGTTTTCACTCCGGATAGCGGTCTTACTGACAAACTGTACAAAAGTGTGCAAATGGATCCCTTGGAGATCTTAATGCTGGTATCCAGCTGCAACTATAGCATAATAATAGAGTATACAAAGAAAATAAAATACTGTACTCTATTATTATGCTATAGTTGCAGCTGGATAAACCGCCAATGCATCTACCTGGCTACCCCGCTAGTGGGGAGCCAGGGTATACCTATCCCTGCCATGCTTGTGGCTGAAGGAAGTCCGCGAGGCACGCTGCATGCAGCGGCGACCGGATTCTCTGTTACTGTGGTCCCCTTGCAGGCAGGTAGGGCAGGGTGCTACCTGCCTGTCTGACCGCGCTGTACTCTCACAGAACTGAGCCGCGCTGTACTCTCAAAGTACTGAGACGCGCTTTTAGAGCAATCCCACCTGGTTCCCTGCTAACAGGGACCCGGGGGCATACTTACCCCTGTAGCTGCTGTACGCGCCGAGGCTTGCGGTCCGCGAGGCGCGCTGCATGCAGCGGCGCCGGGGACCCCGGAACGGTGGTTCTGTCAGCCAGGTTCCGGAGGCAAGCTGCAAGCAGCTGCAACCGGTCCCTCAACAGCGCCCTCGTCGCAGGCAGATAGGGACAGGGACTATCTGCCTGTGTAGATCTTAAAAATCCGGAAAAATAAAGAAAAAATTAGAAAAGCCCAAGAGTGAGCTAACAATGCGCCCAGCTCCCGCAGGGCACATGCTAAGACTGCCTAGGAGAGGAAGTAGAAGGGGGGGAGTTAGTCACTGTTAATTTATTCTAAAGTGCCCAAGCTCCCTGTGGTCGCCCTTCTATTCCCCACTGTAACTCTCCAGTGTCACCTAGTGGAGGAAAGAGAAATAATGATGCAGCTGATAAACCTCCCATTCTCGGGTTACATACATGAGGATAAGATTGAATTAAGCACAAAGATGATAACAAGAGCCGGATGCCCCCCGACAGTCACTATACCGACATTGGAATCCCGACTGCTAAATGCCCGATGAGCCACCGAACCTGCACGGGGCTTCTTTGCGCTCGCTCCCTTGTCAGAGTACCGGTAGTCAGTAAATGTTAGGTAAAACCACAATTAGAAGCCAAATTACAGTATAAGTTGGCTGGGGGCGGGGTCTAATGTTGAGTCTGTTCCGCCACACCCCCTGAAAGCGGCCTGCGGTTGCTTCTCCCAGAGAGGATATTGACAAAGAACCAAGCAATCATCTCCCGGCATTATGCTAGCGCAGCTGTAAAACAACAGAAACTGCTCTAAATGCTTCTTAATCTTCTTCTTTTATCTCTGTCCAAGACGATGGATCCCTAGATCATGCACATGACATTCTAGGGCAGTGGTTCCCAACCGTGGTCCTCAAGTACCCCCAACAGTGCACGTTTTCCAGGTCACCCAGCAGGTGCACTCATTATTCAGACACATTTTAAAAGATCCACAGGTGGAGCTAATTATATCACTTGTGATTCTGTGTGGAGACCTGGAAAATGTGCACTGTTGGGGGTACTTGAGGACCAGGGTTGGGAACCACTGTTCTAGGGCAGTCATGTCCAACCTGCGGCCCTCCGGCTGTTGCGAAACTACAAGTCCCATCATGCCTTCCCATAGTTTTGCTATTAGCGAGTGCTAAAACTATGGCAAGGCATGCTGGGATGTGTAGTTTCACAGGAGCTAGAAGGTCGCAGGTTGTACATGCCTGCTCTAGAGCGTAAGCCAGTTTTGGCAGTCACATACAGTAGGTGGGGTCTAATGAACGATACGACCATATTGCTAACACTATCAGTTCTTATACTACTACTCCCAGCATCCGCCGCCATACACTACTTTCCTATATACAGTTTCCCAGAGTGTTTGTGCCACAATAAATATAACAAAAGGCATTGTAACCCCTCCGCATCATTTCAGCCGAGTCGGGTGCGGTCCCAAAGGGCCACCCCGGGGGGGGCGCGGTGCAGTGTCCGCAGGTTGGGGGGGGGGGGGGGGGGGTCACAGGCAGCCTGCACTGCTGTCTGCTATACCCTGCAGACAGCAGTAGCAGAGGAGGTGAATGGATGCCTGTGAGCGGCATCCATTCACCTCCCGGACAAGGGGTGGACGGGGGCTAGGGGCAGCCCAGCAGATTACCTTAGTGCTGGGCTTGCCCCCAGCGCAGCATTCCGGGTCCTGGCGGCGGCGATCGGAGATGACATAATCTCCAAGCGGCAGGGGGGATGCGACAGTGGTGTAAAAGGGTGCAAACGCAGGGTCACACCCGGCTTGAAGCAGGGATCAAAAACCCGGATGCGACCTGGCGTTTTTGGTATAAAAGGGGTACTATTAACAAGTCTATGAATCTGATGTAGATCACTTTTCTTTGTGGTTACAACATACTTCCCTCCAATTGAAAACTACAGTCAGGAAAATTACAGTAGGATGCGCCAAGCGCCTTTGTAAGGGGCGTGTCACACAGTGCCCAAAGGGCGTGTCTAACTCCACATGGAGCAGTACGGATGGTGTAATGGTTAGCATTACTGCCTCACAGCACTGAGGTAATGGGTTCGATTCCCACCATGGCTCTAACTGTGTGGAGTTTGTATATTCTCCCCATACTTGCGTGGGTTTCCTCCTGGTACTCCAGTTTCCTCCCACAATCCAAAAATATACTGGTAGGTTAATTGGCTTCCAACAAAATTAACCCTGGAATGTGTGTGTGTGTGGTAGGGATTAGATTGTAAGCTCCACTGGGGCAGGGACTGATGTGAAAATTAAATTTTTTTACACAAAAATGCAGATCTGGCTCAAAATTTTTCATTTTCACAAGGAATGAAGGAGACAAAGCACCCCAAAATCTGTGCCCCAATTTCTCCCGGGTACGGCAATGCCTCACATGTGACCAAAAAATACCAGTTGGGTGCATGGCAGGACTCAGAAGGGAAGGAGTGATTTTTGGATTTTGCAGCACAGATTCTGGTTGAATGACCCCCGAAACACCCATACAGTGGAACCCCCCCACAAGTGACCCCATTTTGCAAACTACACCCCTCAGGGAATTCATCTAGGGGTATAGAGTACATTTCAAACCCCCCGGGGTTTCACCAATTTTGATACAACTGAGCTGTGAAAATGAAAAATTATTTTTTTTCATTTTCACTGCCCAGTTGTACCACAATTGGTGAAACCCCTGGGGGTTTGAAATGTACACTATACCCCTAGATGAATTCCCTGAGGGGTGTAGTTTGCAAAATGGGGTCACTTGTGGGGGGGTTCCTAACTTTTAGCATCTTATGGTGCCTAGAAACCTACATGGTGCCTAAAAAATAATCTCGGACAAGGGGTGGACGGGGGCTAGGGGCAGCCCAGCAGATTACCTTAGTGCTGGGCTTGCCCCCAGCGCAGCATTCCGGGTCCTGGCGGCGGCGATCGGAGATGACATAATCTCCAAGCGGCAGGGGGGATGCGACAGTGGTGTAAAAGGGTGCAAACGCAGGGTCACACCCGGCTTGAAGCAGGGATCAAAAACCCGGATGCGACCTGGCGTTTTTGGTATAAAAGGGGTACTATTAACAAGTCTATGAATCTGATGTAGATCACTTTTCTTTGTGGTTACAACATACTTCCCTCCAATTGAAAACTACAGTCAGGAAAATTACAGTAGGATGCGCCAAGCGCCTTTGTAAGGGGCGTGTCACACAGTGCCCAAAGGGCGTGTCTAACTCCACATGGAGCAGTACGGATGGTGTAATGGTTAGCATTACTGCCTCACAGCACTGAGGTAATGGGTTCGATTCCCACCATGGCTCTAACTGTGTGGAGTTTGTATATTCTCCCCATACTTGCGTGGGTTTCCTCCTGGTACTCCAGTTTCCTCCCACAATCCAAAAATATACTGGTAGGTTAATTGGCTTCCAACAAAATTAACCCTGGAATGTGTGTGTGTGTGGTAGGGATTAGATTGTAAGCTCCACTGGGGCAGGGACTGATGTGAAAATTAAATTTTTTTACACAAAAATGCAGATCTGGCTCAAAATTTTTCATTTTCACAAGGAATGAAGGAGACAAAGCACCCCAAAATCTGTGCCCCAATTTCTCCCGGGTACGGCAATGCCTCACATGTGACCAAAAAATACCAGTTGGGTGCATGGCAGGACTCAGAAGGGAAGGAGTGATTTTTGGATTTTGCAGCACAGATTCTGGTTGAATGACCCCCGAAACACCCATACAGTGGAACCCCCCCACAAGTGACCCCATTTTGCAAACTACACCCCTCAGGGAATTCATCTAGGGGTATAGAGTACATTTCAAACCCCCCGGGGTTTCACCAATTTTGATACAACTGAGCTGTGAAAATGAAAAATTATTTTTTTTCATTTTCACTGCCCAGTTGTACCACAATTGGTGAAACCCCTGGGGGTTTGAAATGTACACTATACCCCTAGATGAATTCCCTGAGGGGTGTAGTTTGCAAAATGGGGTCACTTGTGGGGGGGTTCCTAACTTTTAGCATCTTATGGTGCCTAGAAACCTACATGGTGCCTAAAAAATAATCTCATAAAAAGGAGTCTCCAAAATCAAGTAGGTGCTCCTTCTATTATGAAGCCTGTGGTTTGGTCACCGTGCACACTAGGGCCACATATAGGATATTTATGAAAACCAAAGAATTGGGGGAATCAATTTTTAGTCACATTTCTCTAGTACAATGTACTGTGTTCCTTAGAAAAATGTATTAAAATTGAAAATCCGAAAAAAAAATGAAATTTTGAAATTTCACCTACACTTTGTTTTAATTCCTGTGAAACACCTAAAGGGTTAACAAACTTCCAAAATGCTGTTTTGAATACTGTGAGGGGTGCAGTTTTTGAAATGGCATCATTTATGGGGGTGTCTCACATACAAGTCCCTCAAAGTCACATCAGAACTGAACTGGTCCCTAAAAAAATCAGTGTTTGAAATTTTCTTGAAAATTTGAGAATTTGCTAGTCATATTTGAAGCCTCCTAGTGTCCAAAAAAATTAAAAGGAAGTTGAAATAATGATTGCAACATAAAGTAGACATATGGTCTTTGTTAGTTATTAACTATTTTGAGTGGTATGATTATTTGTCTCACAAGCAGAAAATGTGACATTTTGCATATTGCTAAATTTTCCATTTTTTCACGATATTTTGGTATTTTTCACAAAAAAACACAGACTGTATCGACCCAAATTTACCACTAACTTGAAGTACAATGTGTCACGAGAAAACAATCTCAAAATCACTGGGATAAGTAAAAGCAAAAAAAAGTTATCCCCACTTAAGTAAGACATGTCAGATTTGAAAAAAAGGGCTCTGTCATGAAGGCACAAACTGGCTCTGTCATGAAGGGGTTAATGTTTTATTCTCAAGACACTGTTATAAATACTCGCAGAGGTTTTCTCAATGCCACAAATCCTTTTCCAGGATGAGCTGAATTAAAACAGTAATAAAACCCACAATAAATATGACTGTTTGTTTTAGAGCAGTATTGGAGTTTAGGGGATTTACTAGTATCAGGGTAGAACAGAAAGCAGTTTATTAACCCCTGGGGTCAGTGTGATACTGACAGGTGTCACAACTGAAGATGTACTGTAACAAGAGACTGTTTAGAATTGGTAACGGTGAGCTGCGGTTATACAGTAGTGAAGAGTTTTCTCCTTCATCCACTAGGTGGCACTGGAGTTACAGTGGGGAATAGAGGGCGACCACTAGGAGCATGGGCACTTTAAGAAATTTACAAGTATGGCTGACTCCTCCCCTCTACTTCCCCATCCCAGGCAGTCTTAGAATGTGCCCGGGGAGCTGGGTGCAACAGTTTTGTCCTCTTAGGGCAAATAGAAATTTGTATTTCATTTATGTTTGTTTTTACACCTTTTAACATTGAGGACAGACAGGCAGCTTCTGCCGACTGCCTGTCTGCGTCGCGGGAGCTGCCGGGGGGACCCCAGCGCCACTGCTCGCGGTCTGCGCGGGGGTCCCCGGCTCCTGGGACCGCCGTCCCAGAGTGACTGGACGCCGCTGCATGCGGCCGCGCCTCAGTCCGCACAGCCTCACCGCCGCCGGCCAGCAGGCAGGGTATGTATATCCTGGCTCCCCGCTAGCAGGGGAGTCCGGGCAATGGGCGGTGTAAACAGCGCGTCTTTTTCCTGAAAAGCGCGCCATAGAAGCTGCCGGGGGGACCCCATCGCCACTGCTTGCGGTTTGCGCCAGGGTCCCCGGCTCCTGAGACCTCTGTCCCAGAGTGATGCAGCTTGCGTCACGATCCCTACTCGGAGCTAACCGGGTGGGGAGCGTACAGCGGGGTTTGCTCCCAGTGACCAGGTGCTTCCCCAGCTTAAACGCAGCTTGGGCGGCCATTTTAATATGCTTGGCCCCCATGCATGCTGCTGGAGGCTCCTGACTGCTGCTGCTAGGGAGTCCTGTGCTCCAGCATGTCCTAGTCTCCCAGTAACTGCATCTATGGCTGCAGCTGCTCCCCCAAGTTCTGGGATATCAGACAGTGGGGTTTAGAGCATAGTAGGACAGTATTGGGCTGTATGTAAATTAGGTCATAGCACCCCTGTGTTATATACCATGGTGTTGTTTATGGCCTGTGGCAGCTCATCTCCTTATACTGTCTCTCCTGTCCAGTGATTCTATCTCTGGTTACCTATACCTACTCTCTCTCTCTCTCTCTCTCTCTCTCTCTCTCTCTCTCTCTCTCTCTCTCTGTGTGTGTGTAGTGTATACGTATATACTGTATATTGGCAGGTGAAATCTCCAGAGCTCTGCAGAGAGTAACCTGCATGAAAGGTACAACTCAGTTTACACTGTTATCTGAGAACACTGTGATAGACAGCATCTAACCCTGGGTTATCATCCCATAGGGATAGCCCTGTCTGGCCTCCTCAGATCACTGAGGTGATGTCCCCTTTGTCCTCAGAGGCCACAAGGGGAGATTTTTATGTAGCCTCTGCTTGCAAGCCTTACAAGTGTCTCTTTGCCTTGTACCCCTCATTTCTTACAGAAAGAGATGGTGTCCCTAGCATTATTACAGAGTCAGAGTGGACATGCAGATTTGGGGGAAGAGTTTGCAGACAGCAGGGTCATACAGAGGACAAGGGCAGCTTCAGCTCTTGCAGTTTTGTTACATTGTAAGATACAGTGCACAGACTCTTGCAGTGCTGTCAGTACACATGCTATGCTGCCATTACAGGTGACACAGAGGTCACTGCCTTAAGCTGGCCATACATCAGAAAGATATTGTACCCAATCATACAATCTCAATTGATTGTAAGATGGATTGTATGCAGATTGTGTGCACATCTTGTGTACAAAATCATACAATCAATCATAAGATGGATTGTATGACTGATTGTATGATGGATTGTATGCAGATTGTGTGCACATCTTGTGTACAAAATCATGCAGCAGATGGATTGTATGACTGATCATATGATCGATTGTGTGTAGATCAGGGTTGCCGACCCTCCCGGAATTCCCGGGAGTCTCCCGAAAATCGGGTCCTCCTCCCGGCCCCCCGGAAGGGTGGGCAATCCTCCCGGAATCTGGGGGACCCCCCTGAGCCCCCCGAATCGCGGCATTTAAATGCCGCAATCCGCGGGTCTCAGAGGAGGGGGCGGGGCTAAAATGGCACAATCGCGTCATTTTAGCCCCGCCCCCTCCATAGAGATTAGTCATTTTGACTGTTATCCGTAATGGGGGCGGGGCTTAATGACGTCACAGTCAAGCCCCGCCCCCCGATCGGGTAAGGAAAGTCTCCTCTCCGGGCTTCTCCCGGAGAGGAGCATTTATAAGTCGGCAACCCTGGTGTAGATTGTGTGTCCAAAAACCACCAAGGACTGCTGGGGATTTCAAGGGAAATTGTACACAATCATGAGTGCAATCGATCTTAAGATCGATCTTTCTGATGTATGGCCAGCTTTACTCTGAGGCCAGGCTACAGTGTACAGATACAGTGTACACATACTGAGGGCAGCAGCAGCAGCCACATCTCTTGCTGGGCTGTCAGTACACATGCTCGGCTGCCATTACAGGTGACACAGAGGCCACTGCCTTCCTCTGAGGCCAGGCTACAGTGTACAGATACAGTGTACACATACCAAGGGCAGCAGCAGCCACAGCTCTTGCTGTGCTGTTAGTGTCCACAGCTCTTGCTCTGCTGTTAGTGTTGTACCACATGTTATGCTGAGATTACAAGTGACACATAGGTCACTGCCTTACTCTGAGGACAGGCTACAGTGTACACATACAGAGGAAAGCCTACAGCTCTTGCTGTGCTGTTACTGTGTTGTGTCACATGCTATGCTGAGGTTACATGTGACACAGGTCTCTGCCTCACTCGGAGGCCAAGTTGGGTACACCAAAGTACAAGGCTTGTATCTGTACTGGGTACACATACAGAGCTGGTACCTGTGTGAGAGTACTGTTTGGTACAAAGCACATAGCCAAACGACTGGGTGTCTGGACTATTTAAAAAAATTACAGACATTTTAAGAATCAGGATGGTTTAAGCAAAATCATTCTTTTTGTGTGAGCATCACCCAGGCTACCATTGTTTATTACCTTCTCCCTACAATTGGCAGGGCACAAGAATAAAAACAACCAATTTGTACACTCCGATGTTGGTACTTTAACCAGGAATAATGTTCTGTTTAAGGAGAGCTCGTAGCTTTCTGGGTGGATACAGCTGTCAAAAAAAAAAATAAAAAAAAAATTGGTTGGTGAAATTCTCTGCTAAATTACATTAGCAAGCCTTATATAATGATTCCAATTGCCAATGAAAATGGCCGTGTCTGTTTCAGCGACATGCTGGAATGTGTAGTTTCACAGGAGCTAGAAGGCCGCAAGTTGTACATGCCTGCTCTAGAGCGTAAGCCAGTTTTGGCAGTCACATACAGTAGGTGGGGTCTAATGAACGATACGACCATATTGCTAACACTATCAGTTCTTATACTACTACTCCCAGCATCCGCCGCCATACACTACTTTCCTATATACAGTTTCCCAGAGTGTTTGTGCCACAATAAATATAACAAAAGGCATTGTAACCCCTCCGCATCATTTCAGCCGAGTCGGGTGCGGTCCGAAAGGGCCACCCCGGGGGGGCGCGGTGCATTGTCCGCAGGTTGGACGGGGAAGGGGGGCACAGGCAGCCTGCACTGCTGTCTGCTATACCCTGCAGACAGCAGTAGCAGAGGAGGTGAATGGATGCCTGTGAGCGGCATCCATTCACCTCCCGGACAAGGGGTGGACGGGGGCTGGGGGCAGCCCAGCAGATTACCTTAGTGCTGGGCTTGCCCCCAGCGCAGCATTCCGGGTCCTGGCGGCGGCGATCGGAGATGACATAATCTCCAAGCGGCAGGGGGGATGCGACAGTGGTGTAAAAGGGTGCAAACGCAGGGTCACACCTGGCTTGAAGCAGGGATCAAAAACCCGGATGCGACCTGGCGTTTTTGGTATAAAAGGGGTACTATTAACTAGTCTATGAATCTGATGTAGATCACTTTTCTTTGTGGTTACAACATACTTCCCTCCAATTGAAAACTACAGTCAGGAAAATTACAGTAGGATGCGCCAAGCGCCTTTGTAAGGGGCGTGTCACACAGTGCCCAAAGGGCGTGTCTAACTCCACATGGAGCAGTACGGATGGTGTAATGGTTAGCATTACTGCCTCACAGCACTGAGGTAATGGGTTCGATTCCCACCATGGCTCTAACTGTGTGGAGTTTGTATATTCTCCCCATACTTGCGTGGGTTTCCTCCTGGTACTCCAGTTTCCTCCCACAATCCAAAAATATACTGGTAGGTTAATTGGCTTCCAACAAAATTAACCCTGGAATGTGTGTGTGTGTGGTAGGGATTAGATTGTAAGCTCCACTGGGGCAGGGACTGATGTGAATGTTCAAGTATTCTCTGTAAAGCGCTGTGAAATATGTGTGCGCTATATAAGAAACTGTTAATAAATAAATAAACCTATGGGCGTGTCTATGCCTAAATGCTTCTTGTGAGATATTTCTATAGAACATTAAGTCTATAGAATTTTTGAAAGGTTTTTTTTTTTGAAAGAATGATTTTTATTTCAAAGCATCATATAGATAGAACCATACATTGCCTGAATAAAAGTATGCAGACTTCCAGCAACAGTACAGAAAACTAAATGTAGAGGGTGATTCAGACCTGCTTGATTGGCTGCAAGTAACTTTTTCGGTACATCTTTCTAGTATGGCGTAGGACAGTGGTTCCCAAACTTTTTTTAAATCCCAACACCCAAGAGCAGTGGTTCTCAACCTCGGTCATCAGGACTCCCCAACAGTGTACATTTTCCAGGCCTCCATGCAGGATCACAGGTGAAATACTTTGCTCCACCTGTGATCTTTTAAAATGTGTCAGTGAATAATGAGTGCACCTGCCGGGTGACCTGGAAAACGCAGACTGTTGGAGGGTCCTGAGGACCGAGGTTGGGACCCACAGACCTAGAGAGAGTATCAGAATTTTTTTCACAGCAGCACTAGGCTAAAAGTTTCTTTATTGAAAAATGCCAAAAAAATATATATTTAGTTGATTGTTTATATCGTACTTAAAAGTAATTATGTGGTGAGGCAAGTGATTCACTTCTGTTATCACATATTTTACGATTGGCAGCCACCAGCACTGATTTTGCCTATTATTTTGACCATATTTATAATTACATGACCAGATTAATGTTTTATTCTCAAGACACTGTTATAAATACTCGCAGAGGTTTTCTCAATGCCACAAATCCTTTTCCAGGATGAGCTGAATTAAAACAGTAATAAAACCCACAATAAATATGACTGTTTGTTTTAGAGCAGTATTGGAGTTTAGGGGATTTACTAGTATCAGGGTAGAACAGAAAGCAGTTTATTAACCCCTGGGGTCAGTGTGATACTGACAGGTGTCACAACTAAAGATGTACTGTAACAAGAGACTGTTTAGAATTGGTAACGGTGAGCTGCGGTTATACAGTAGTGAAGAGTTTTCATAAAAGTGTAGAAAGAGGTGTTTATATAAAGAAGGGGCAACATGCATGGGTAGAAATATTTGTGAACTGAACGTAGCAGCTGCCGGGTGAGTTGGCGGGGTACCACAGGCGATTCCCCACCCTAGCAGATGGGGGCCTTAAGAGCTGCAGAGTTATTCAAGTTGGGTCAAAATCTTCTTGTTGCGAACCACGGTGAAGGCAGATACATCTGACCATATCACCCTCCTTCTGTCATCCGTAGGACACAGAAATTAGTGTTCCTGCCCTTTTTGTGTCTGGGACTTTGCGCCCTTCCGCTGCCCCCCTGGTGCGCTGACACCCCGTTGCAAACTTTCTCATCCGCCCCCCCTGCATGCACTGAAACGCTGATGAGCTCTCTGCTGAAAGCTGTGTGTCTGTTGTTACAGATGTAGCCCGCCACCGTCCCCCATGCTGTTACCACTGCTGAAGTCCTGAGAAGTGAGCGGCATGGCAGCTCTTTAAAGTGACAAATCCCCCCCCCCCCGCCACAACGCTAAGCTGCTCTCTGCTAGCAGTGGCTGTCAGCTCTTCCTGCCGGCTAAGCCTCTCTCTCTCTCTCTCTCTCGCCTCACCCTCTCTCTCTCTCTCTCGCCTCAGAAGGCACCTTTTGAACCATTAAGGTCGGCGGACCTTAAGTTTCTCACATGGAAGCTGGTATTCTTGTTGGCAGTGGCATCAGCGAAGAGGGTGTCAGAGTTACAGTAGGAGCATTGTCATGCAAGTCTCCTTTCTTGATATTTCATGAGGATAGGGCAGTTCTTCGGACGGTACCTCAGTTTTTACCAAAAGTAGTCTCTGCTTTCCATCTAAACCAGGAGATAGTTCTACCTGTGTTCAACCCCCAGAGGGTTCTAGAAAAAGGGACAAATTGAGGAATTTGGATGTTGTGCGTGCATTACGCATTTATGTGGACAGAGTTAAGAGTGTCAGAAAGACTGACACCTTGTTAGTGTTGTATGACATACACAAGATTGGTTGGCCGGCATCTAAGCAGACCATTGCTAGGTGGTTGCGCTCTGTGATAGCTTTTGCATACACTAAAGTTGGAAGGCCTGTTCCGGCAAGGATAAATGCGCATACCACCAGGTCAGTTGCCACCTCTTGGGCGGTTCGACATGGGGCAACAGCTGAGCAGGTTTGCAGGGCTGCCACTTGGTCATCTGTTCATACCTTTGCCAAATTCTATAGGTTCCATGAGTTCGCGTCGGAGGACGCATCATTCGGGCGAGCAGTGATGAGAGCTGCAGACCTGAGCGTACCCACACAAAGGACCGGCTCTGGAACGTCCCAGTGTTGAGCTGTGTCACCAGGACCATTGAAAGAGAAAAAGGGATTTTTGTAAGAACTTACCGTTCGAATCCCTTTCTCTGATATGGTCCTGGTGACACAGCGATCCCTCCCTTACGCTCAGTAAGTATGCCAGTGTTCATGATGTTCATGTTTAATTGGTTAAAGTAACAGTTATTGTTAAAAAATGTGCATATAATATGTGCAGGCGTTTGTACTGAGTTAATGTATTCCAGTGGCTTTGAAAGATTGAACTGAAGAGTCCGGGATGCAGTAGGGGAGGAGCCTACCCTCTAAAAGATTTAGGATAGGTGCCTGGCTCCTTCGGACCCTCCTACATCCCAGTGTTGAGCTGTGTCACCAGGACCATATCAGAGAAAGGGATTCGAACGGTAAGTTCTTACAAAAATCCCTTTTTTGTGTATTTCAAAAATGTAAAGAAATAAAAAAAGTTTGGACATTTTCCGAGCAACAATCTGGTTGGAACAAATATTTTAACGACATTTTGGGTGTCACGAACGGTGAAACGGTGTCAAGGCATGCATTATATGTAATAGTAGAGTGCAAGACTAATAAAAAGACTAATAAAGAGATTACATCTCCATATGTGCCAAAGTGGTTTGTGCAAAAGGCTAGTGAACAGCTAACGAACCCAATACACCAATCATGTCCAAACTATGGCCCGCCAGCTGTTGTGAAACTGCAAGTCCCATCATGCCTTGCCACAGTTCTGCTATTAGGGAATACTAAAACTATGGCAAGGCATGCTGGGATGTGTAGTTTCAAAACAGCTAAAGGGCGCTCAGTGACAAACGAGCTTTAAAATCAAAGTCAATTGTTTGGTGACCCGACTCCCAGGCTGCACGTCACCTGGATTTCTCCTCGCACCCTTCGCGCACAGTAGGGCAATAAGCTGCATCTAGTTTATTTAGGGCGCAAAAATGCAGCCAACAAGACCAGGGCAAGGGCTGCGAACAATTCATTAGCTCCCACTACATTAGGCAAGAGCTACGGGTGCACAAAACAATTGAATCACCATTATATGTTGTTTAGCACCTTACATAAATTATATATATATTTTTTATTATTATTCTTTTAATATGCAGTACAGTAAGACCAGCAACCCTTACCACCAGCATAGCTCTGCCCCAACACTCATGAAGCACCGCCTACATGTTTTGATTGGCCCACAATCCAATCAGTCAAAGAAAATGGATCACCATCAATAGGTAAAAACATTGATGGTCATCCATTGCACAATAGTGTGTATGCACTATTGTCATCAATTGCAAAGACGTCCATCCCTAAAGCTGTGCACACACAGTGCAAGTGAGCCTCTGTGCTAAGTTTGCAGTTAAGCACAGATGGCTCAGCATTGTGTGCTGAACAATCTGTCACGGCCAGTGTTCTCTGGTGTGAGAACACTGGCGATGACTAGATTTATAACTGGATGCAGTGTAAATCTAGTCAGGCAACAGCGACGCGCGGGACCGCGCAATCGTCATCACCAGAGGGTATACACATGGAGTGATCCTTTTTTCATTTCTAAGCGATCTAGTCAGATCACTTAGAAATAAGCCTCATATTCCCCTGGGCGGGATGTATTAATGTAAATCGCCAGCCGCCGCGATGCTACCGCATATGTACTAACATATGCGGCTAGCATCGGGTTGCGGTGACGGAGACCCCCGCGATACCTGTAATGTGGTGTGCGGGGGTCTCCGTCACATCCTGGCTGTGACACCTGCTGAGGGAGGAGTAGATCGATGGAGGATGGGTCGCAAGGACGGCGGGCGGCGATAGAAGCCCATAGGCATCTATAGGGTATCGCCACCCAGAGGTGGAGATACCCTGCCAGGCGGAGATGGGGCGGACGGATAATGGTACATAGGAAAATGCGGTAAAACCCCCGTTTTATCACATTTTCCCTTTAGTACATCCCGCCCCCTGTGTGTATGCCCCATTAGGATGGTAGATAATACAGTATACACTTTAGACTACAGTATAACTAATGTGACAATAATCCCTGTATAACCATCCAGCAAGCAATCCCGGCGGGTGACATGTACTTGGTGTCACCTGAACGCAGCAGTGATCCCAGCCTATATACAGTATGCCCAGTTATCCCACATCTGCACTAATGGCTATGTGCAGTTTGCTAGCCTGTACGGTTTGGCTCACCTGTATCTCACCACATTGGCATGCCGGGCACATATTTACCATTACACTCACATGTGTTTATTATCATAGAACATAGCAAAGCGCGCATAGCTACTGCAGCAGAGAGAGAACATATGGTATACACACAGAGGCTTCCCATAGATTATAATCTGGTCTATATACACCTGTGTCACACTTTGAGAAAGCAGATAGATAATATACAGTGTATAATAATGCAGACAGCACTGGGGCTGAGATATTACAACCTGAGCCATAGAGTAGCGCTGCTGAGGATACACTGGTATGCCCATACACATAGATATCCCCAGGAGCACCATGCAGCAGCCCTGTGGGAGTCACATACATGACAAAGAAGTAAGGTCAGCTATCAACAATAAAACCAGAGCCTTTAAATTCTATAAAAATAACTTGAATGAGGAGGCATTCGCAAAATACAAAGAATCAAACAAAACTTGTAAAGGGGTAATCAAAGCAGCTAAAATATTATATGAAGAGTGCATAGCCACTGAAAGCAAAAACAACCCAAAGAAATTTTTTAAATACATAAATAGTAAACGTTTAATTAAGGAAAACATAGGCCCACTAACTGATACTAGTGGAAAAAGTGTTACTGAGGACAAGGGAAAAGCAAAACTGTTAAATGAGTTCTTCTCATCAGTATTTACTAAGGGAGAGCAGACTGTGGAACGAACATTTACCACAAACGGGACAAATAAGCCAGATCTCATTGTGGATTTCACGCCGAAAGAAATAATACTGAGGCTAAGCAAACTCAAAACAAATAAGTCACCAGGGCCAGATGGGATTCATCCGAGGGTATTAATGGAATTAAGGGATGAACTAGCTACCCCCCTACATTATATCTTTAGCAATCACTATCGTCAGGTATAGTACCAAAAGATTGGAGAATAGCAGAGGTAGTGCCAATATTCAAAAAAGGAAAAAAGGAAGATCCAGCTAATTACAGACCCGTTAGTTTAACATCAATTGTGGGTAAACTATTTGAAGGATTTTTAAGGGATGGTATCCAGGAATATTTAGATCATCACCTTCTACTCAGTACTAACCAACATGGGTTCGTGAAAAATCGTTCATGCCAAACTAATCTACTAGGGTTCTATGAAGAGGTTAGCAAAAACCTCGATAATGGAAATGCTGTAGATGTGATTTTCCTAGATTTTGCTAAAGCATTTGATACTGTCCCACACAAGAGATTGATTAATAAAATGGAGAACCTAGGATTGGGTGAAAATATCTGCAGATGGGTAGGGAATTGGCTATGTAATAGAGAACAAAGAGTGGTTGTGAATGGTGCCGTATCAGATATGATACCGGTACTAAGTGGAGTGCCCCAGGGTTCGGTTTTGGGGCCCATTTTGTTTAACATTTTTATTAACGATATTGGGATAGGGTTACTCAGCAATGTATCCATCTTTGCGGACGATACAAAACTTAGCAAAGTCATCAAATCACCAGAAGATGTCACCATGCTTCAAAATGATCTTGCAATTCTAGATGAGTGGGCAAAAAAATGGAAGATGAGGTTCAATGTAGATAAATGTAAGGTTATGCACCTTGGGAGACACAACCAGTGTGCAAGTTACAACCTTAGCGGAGAGGAACTGGGTAATTCCATACTTGAAAAGGATCTAGGAGTCCAAATAGACAGCAATCTAGGATGTAGTGCCCATTGTAACGTAGCTACAAAAAAGGCCAACAAAATTCTGGCATGTATTAAGAGGGGAATGGAAACTAGGGACTCAAGGGTAATTATGCCACTATATAAAGCATTGGTGAGACCTCACCTAGAGTACGGAGTACAGTTCTGGGCCCCACACTATAAAAAGGACATCATAGAATTAGAAAAAGTCCAAAGGCGAGCAACAAAGCTTATTAGGGGAATGGAGAATTTAAGCTACGGGGAGAGATTAAGCAATTTGGGACTATTTACATTAGAAAAGAGACGTTTAAGGGGGGACATGCTCAACATGTACAAGTATATCAAGGGCCAATATAAGGAACTGTCACACACCCTATTTTCTACTAGAAAGGAATCTAGGACGCGAGGGCATGAGTATAGATTAGAAGAAAAAAGATTTCATTCAGCTAGTAGAAAGAATTTCTTTACGGTCAGAACAGTCAAACTCTGGAACTCTCTTCCCAGAGAGGTGGTAACGGCTGGCTCATTAAATGCGTTCAAGGCAAAGTTGGACAAACATTTACTGGAGAAAAACATCCATGGGTACAAATAAGAAATATAATTTGTCTGTAAAATACCAGAACCAACCAAATCAGCAATGGATATCTATACCAGGTTGAACTAGATGGACGCAAGTCTTTTTTCAGCCTTACCTACTATGTAACTATGACCAACATACAGACTGAGCTCCAGTCCTCACCCACAGGTTGCTCAATGCTCAGGGGGTGTTCTGCACATGTGCACTTACCAGCCGCTTCTTCTACGCAGGGGCATGGCGTCCCAGTCAGTGACTGCCTCCATCAGAACAGCCGGCAGAGTGCTCATGTAGGGGGAGCAGCAGTGATGACGATGCATTATGTGCCAGGTGTAGTTCCAGCAGCTGCCAATAGGTGGCGATGGTGCGGCACAGCGTGAATGACGTCACTGCATTGTAGCTACGAGATACACAAACAGTCCGTGTATGAGTGGCTGGTACAGTGGCGTGTACCGTTAGTTCAGCGTCTGGGACAGCCACTCAGGCTGAGCCACCACGGGTTCGAATCCTCCTCCAGTGTCTGCTGTTTCAGGGGCGTGGGGTGTAGCGCCTTCGGATCCGGCAGCAGCCTGAGTTTTTGACTCATCCACTGATACCACAATATTTTCTGCTCAAACTACATAATATTAATAATTAGCCACCATATATAACCAGGAGGAATAACTTTAAGTGGGGGCAGGACGGAGTCTGTGTACAGACCAATTGTTCTAAATATACAGTTTATTCATTGGCACAAAACGGCAAAATAGGTTAAAATTAAAAAAGTGCATTAAGAAAAAAGTGAATAGAAATTGGAGCTGTGTGTCCGTGTCGCTGTACACTTATACAGTGCCCGTGTCAGCAGATTTCCACATACACAATTTTCTTTAATAACTCATGTCGACCTATTCCTGTGTTGACCTTTTTCATGCAGCCTTTTGGATTGTGTCGACCGTTTTCAGCATCAATTTAAACTAGGTCGATGTTTTTCATATGTAGACCTTTTCACTGCCGACCAAAAGATCTAATTACTGTCGACTTAATGACCCTCACCCCTGGTCACAGCGTCTATAAACTGTTATGTAGGACAGGAGACAAGTTCCGAAAACTAAAATATCATAAATTCCCAAACGTTGGGCAAAAGAAGCAGCCTCTGTGTTTTCCTTCACATGTAGTCATACAGGTAGAGTCGGACAACAGGAATAATAGGCGCTACATGATAATGTATTTATAGCATTCCTCCCAACTGTCCTGATTACAGTGGTATGGTCCCGCTATTTGGAGCCTGCCCTGATGTCCCTTGAGGGGAGGTGATCATGGCTGCTCTGCTTTGTGGAGCAGCCGGTGATTGCTGGATAGGTGCCGTGCGCAGCAAGGAGAGACGGGCTGGGTACGCTGGCAAAGAGGATGGAAAACCCGGGGCCTCGATGCCCGGTCCCGCCCCCGTTGCACATAGCCCCGCCCCTTTCCAGGGCCAGCTGCATGCAGGTCCCACTGATCTATTGGTAAAAGTTGGAAGGAATGTTCGATGTTCTGTGTATACAATACATTCCTTTTTCTTTTTTAATAGTAGGATCGGCAGCAATTAGCTGTATGCTCTGGCCTTCGTCTGCGGATCTTCGCCTCCAGTGAAGTGTATGGCCTTTGTCAAACATACATAAAAAAAAATAAAAAAATGATACCCGATCTATTGTCTGCGGGCAGACGTGATTCTAGTCTGGCTCTAAACACAGATATTTCTCCATTCCCTGGAGAGAAATTGGCCTCACACCCCTTGCTGAAACAGGTAAGGATCATATGGTCGACCTAAAGATTGTCGACAGTCATTAGGTCAACATACTGCAAGGTCGACATGGGTCAAGGTCAACAGGTCATTTGGTCCAAAAAAGCATTAGGTCAAAATGGTCTAGCTCAACATGGGGTTTTGTACTTTTTTTTTACCCGAATGCCGACACAGTCAACATGGACACAGGATTAAGTGCACCGCATCCCCTCGCATGTCTGGCTGTGCTTGGCACTCTATGTTATTCTCCCACCACACCCTAGTGCAGGCGTTCCCAACCACGGTCCTCAAGGCACACCAACAGTACAGGTTTTAATGATATCCAGGCTTGAGCACAGGTGACTTAATTAGTACCTGTGATTTGGATTAATCCATCTGTGCTGAAGCCTGGATATCACTTAAACCTGCACTGTTGGTGTGCCTTGAGGACCGTGGTTGGGAACGCCTGCCCTAGTGGATGGTAGGGCATGAAATTCCGCCTGTCGGCACATGTCGGCTCAAAAAAAACCCCAAAAATCCAGTGAAAAACCCAGTCGACCTAGACCATGTTGACCTAATGACCTGTCGACCTAGACCCATGTCGACTTTGCAGTATGTCGACCTGATGACTGTCGACCATCTGATATCGCTGATACAGGTTAATAGATAGAGGCTATCAATCCGAACGGCCTGTAATTGGTATAGCTATCTCACCCCTGCATTACTATATTAAGTATCAATTGGTAATGGGGGAGGCGCACCCAGGAATATGTATTAGACTTGGAAGCAAAGAAAGATAAAGTATTCCTACAAGGGGCAATCTAGGTTAGCATATATTAATGTTCTGATTAATGTTATAGATGCACTAGCCGATGCCAGCACCCCACCGGGTCCCATCTCGGAGGATGCCGCTGGGTACAGACATCATCCAGTGCGTATACAGCTATATACTGACTTGTGTTATAGTCTAGTAGCTTTACTTCCATGCCTCATAGCAGTCACATAAAGCTGCTAATTTTCAGCCTTCTAGCTCTTTTCGTTAAGGAGATATTGCAAAGCATTTGGAAAAAATGTCAACGCGGTTTTCTCTAAGGCGGAATAAGCTGGGGCCGATTTTTCAACGTTATCTTGTTCACACAATGCCTACAAGTCTAAATCTGCATTTTCAGCCTTCTAGCTCTTTTCGTTAAGGAGATATTGCAAAGCATTTGGAAAAAATGTCAACGCGGTTTTCTCTAAGGCGGAATAAGCTGGGGCCGATTTTTCAACGTTATCTTGTTCACACAATGCCTACAAGTCTAAATCTGCATTTTCAGCCTTCCAGCTCTTTTCGTTAAGGAGATATTGCAAAGCATTTGGAAAAAATGTCAACGCGGTTTTCTCTAAGACGGAATAAGCTGGGGCCGATTTTTCAACGTTATCTTGTTCACACAATGCCTACAAGTCTAAATCTGCATTTTCAGCCTTCTAGCTCTTTTCGTTAAGGAGATATTGCAAAGCATTTGAAAAAAATGTCAACGCGGTTTTCTCTAAGGCGGAATAAGCTGGGGCCGATTTTTCAACGTTATCTTGTTCACACAATGCCTACAAGTCTAAATCTGCATTTTCAGCCTTCCAGCTCTTTTCGTTAAGGAGATATTGCAAAGCATTTGGAAAAAATGTCAACGCGGTTTTCTCTAAGGCGGAATAAGCTGGGGCCGATTTTTCAACGTTATCTTGTTCACACAATGCCTACAAGTCTAAATCTGCATTTTCAGCCTTCTAGCTCTTTTCGTTAAGGAGATATTGCAAAGCATTTGGAAAAAATGTCAACGCGGTTTTCTCTAAGGCGGAATAAGCTGGGGCCGATTTTTCAACGTTATCTTGTTCACACAATGCCTACAAGTCTAAATCTGCATTTTCAGCCTTCTAGCTCTTTTCGTTAAGGAGATATTGCAAAGCATTTGGAAAAAATGTCAACGCGGTTTTCTCTAAGGCGGAATAAGCTGGGGCCGATTTTTCAACGTTATCTTGTTCACACAATGCCTACAAGTCTAAATCTGCATTTTCAGCCTTCTAGCTCTTTTCGTTAAGGAGATATTGCAAAGCATTTGGAAAAAATGTCAACGCGGTTTTCTCTAAGGCGGAATAAGCTGGGGCCGATTTTTCAACGTTATCTTGTTCACACAATGCCTACAAGTCTAAATCTGCATTTTCAGCCTTCCAGCTCTTTTCGTTAAGGAGATATTGCAAAGCATTTGGAAAAAATGTCAACGCGGTTTTCTCTAAGACGGAATAAGCTGGGGCCGATTTTTCAACGTTATCTTGTTCACACAATGCCTACAAGTCTAAATCTGCATTTTCAGCCTTCTAGCTCTTTTCGTTAAGGAGATATTGCAAAGCATTTGGAAAAAATGTCAACGCGGTTTTCTCTAAGGCGGAATAAGCTGGGGCCGATTTTTCAACGTTATCTTGTTCACACAATGCCTACAAGTCTAAATCTGCATTTTCAGCCTTCTAGCTCTTTTCGTTAAGGAGATATTGCAAAGCATTTGGAAAAAATGTCAATGCGGTTTTCTCTAAGGCGGAATAAGCTGGGGCCGATTTTTCAACGTTATCTTGTTCACACAATGCCTACAAGTCTAAATCTGCATTTTCAGCCTTCCAGCTCTTTTCGTTAAGGAGATATTGCAAAGCATTTGGAAAAAATGTCAACGCGGTTTTCTCTAAGGCGGAATAAGCTGGGGCCGATTTTTCAACGTTATCTTGTTCACACAATGCCTACAAGTCTAAATCTGCATTTTCAGCCTTCTAGCTCTTTTCGTTAAGGAGATATTGCAAAGCATTTGGAAAAAATGTCAACGCGGTTTTCTCTAAGGCGGAATAAGCTGGGGCCGATTTTTCAACGTTATCTTGTTCACACAATGCCTACAAGTCTAAATCTGCATTTTCAGCCTTCTAGCTCTTTTCGTTAAGGAGATATTGCAAAGCATTTGGAAAAAATGTCAACGCGGTTTTCTCTAAGGCGGAATAAGCTGGGGCCGATTTTTCAACGTTATCTTGTTCACACAATGCCTACAAGTCTAAATCTGCATTTTCAGCCTTCCAGCTCTTTTCGTTAAGGAGATATTGCAAAGCATTTGGAAAAAAATGTCAACGCGGTTTTCTCTAAGGCGGAATAAGCTGGGGCCGATTTTTCAACGTTATCTTGTTCACACAATGCCTACAAGTCTAAATCTGCATTTTCAGCCTTCTAGCTCTTTTCGTTAAGGAGATATTGCAAAGCATTTGGAAAAAATGTCAACGCGGTTTTCTCTAAGGCGGAATAAGCTGGGGCCGATTTTTCAACGCTATCTTGTTCACACAATGCCTACAAGTCTAAATCTGCATTTTCAGCCTTCCAGCTCTTTTCGTTAAGGAGATATTGCAAAGCATTTGGAAAAAATGTCAACGCGGTTTTCTCTAAGGCGGAATAAGTTGGGGCCGATTTTTCAACGTTATCTTGTTCACACAATGCCTACAAGTCTAAATCTGCATTTTCAGCCTTCTAGCTCTTTTCGTTAAGGAGATATTGCAAAGCATTTGGAAAAAATGTCAACGCGGTTTTCTCTAAGGCGGAATAAGCTGGGGCCGATTTTTCAACGCTATCTTGTTCACACAATGCCTACAAGTCTAAATCTGCATTTTCAGCCTTCCAGCTCTTTTCGTTAAGGAGATATTGCAAAGCATTTGGAAAAAATGTCAACGCGGTTTTCTCTAAGGCGGAATAAGTTGGGGCCGATTTTTCAACGTTATCTTGTTCACACAATGCCTACAAGTCTAAATCTGCATTTTCAGCCTTCTAGCTCTTTTCGTTAAGGAGATATTGCAAAGCATTTGGAAAAAATGTCAACGCGGTTTTCTCTAAGGCGGAATAAGCTGGGGCCGATTTTTCAACGTTATCTTGTTCACACAATGCCTACAAGTCTAAATCTGCATTTTCAGCCTTCTAGCTCTTTTCGTTAAGGAGATATTGCAAAGCATTTGGAAAAAATGTCAACGCGGTTTTCTCTAAGGCGGAATAAGTTGGGACAGATTTTTCAACGTTATCTTGTTCACACAATGCCTACGAGTCTAAATCTGCATTTTCAGCCTTCTAGCTCTTTTCGTTAAGGAGATATTGCAAAGCATTTGGAAAAAATGTCAACGCGGTTTTCTCTAAGGCGGAATAAGCTGGGGCCGATTTTTCAACGTTATCTTGTTCACACAATGCCTACAAGTCTAAATCTGCATTTTCAGCCTTCTAGCTCTTTTCGTTAAGGAGATATTGCAAAGCATTTGGAAAAAATGTCAACGCGGTTTTCTCTAAGGCGGAATAAGCTGGGGCCGATTTTTCAACGTTATCTTGTTCACACAATGCCTACAAGTCTAAATCTGCATTTTCAGCCTTCTAGCTCTTTTCGTTAAGGAGATATTGCAAAGCATTTGGAAAAAATGTCAACGCGGTTTTCTCTAAGGCGGAATAAGCTGGGGCCGATTTTTCAACGCTATCTTGTTCACACAATGCCTACAAGTCTAAATCTGCATTTTCAGCCTTCCAGCTCTTTTTGTTAAGGAGATATTGCAAAGCATTTGGAAAAAATGTCAACGCGGTTTTCTCTAAGGCGGAATAAGCTGGGGCCCATTTTTCAACGTTATCTTGTTCACACAATGCCTACAAGTCTAAATCTGCATTTTCAGCCTTCTAGCTCTTTTCGTTAAGGAGATATTGCAAAGCATTTGGAAAAAATGTCAACGCGGTTTTCTCTAAGGCGGAATAAGCTGGGGCCGATTTTTCAACGTTATCTTGTTCACACAATGCCTACAAGTCTAAATCTGCATTTTCAGCCTTCTAGCTCTTTTCGTTAAGGAGATATTGCAAAGCATTTGGAAAAAATGTCAACGCGGTTTTCTCTAAGGCGAACAAACAAAATAACAGAAGGGGGGACATTATGATGTTACCGTGTACCTATAACATATTTAAAAAGTATCCCTTAACCCAGTGGTGTCAAAGTCACGGCCCTACAGCTGTTGTGGAAGTACACATCCCTACATGCCCTGCCACAGATTTTATATAATGGATCGCTAAAATCTGTGGTAGGGCATGCTGGGAAGTGTAGTTCCACAACAGCTGGAGGGCCATGAGTTTGACACCACTGCTAAACCCCTTAATGCCCATTACATGTAATCACAACCCACCACCTAGCATCATGCCACACCTCTTCCCTTAGCCCAAAGCAGATTAATCTTGCACCTCCTCTCCCCTTCTTCGCTCCCCCCCCCCCAAGACATACTCTTCGCCAGTCGTGACCGAAGAGTGCACTCACATAGAATCGGTCGCAGGTGGGGGTACTGCAGCATCTGTCGGATAGGGCACCTCTCTCCTCCTCAGCGTCGTTCCTAGCAGCGTTGGGCTGTGTTCTCTGCCGCAGCGCCCTGGGGGCGGAGTTGGGGCAGCTGTCTCCCCGCCTGTATCCTTCCCGTCTATGTTGGGCGGTGTCCTGAGCAACGTCCTGGGGGTCCTCAGTGGCAGCAAGGTTTTAGTAGCATCCTGAAGGGGAGGGAAGAGGAGGAAAACATCCATATTTAAAAAAAAAAAATGCTGGTCTACAACAGTATGTAAAAATAGCGGCATACTGAGTTTAGGAGAATCCTGTTCAAAAACTTGCAAAGAGATGGTGCCAGTGTGCACGCTCAGAGAGCAGATAAAGGGCGGGAAGGGGATTAAAAATAGGTCCTGGCATTTAAAGTACACAGGCCCACCTTGGTGTCAATAGTGTCAACACAGTTGTGCGCGAGCGCTCAGGAAAAGAGGGTGTGGACACTCAAAATTGGCCTTGTGTAGTGTTCCACACCATATACCACTTCTACACATTCTGCAACAAAATAATAGACCCCATTATACTTGCCCCTTACACATTATGCCAAACGTATTGAGCCAAAATTCACATAATGCCACGCGGATTGAGCCAAAATTCACATAATGCCACGTGGATTATTCTTTATTCCCAGCGGTGGCAGGCGGCATTTCAAGGAAAAAACCCCTAACCCCATTGCACCTACCCCACACTGTCCCCCATCGCAGCAGCCCCACACTGTCCCCATCGCACCAGCCCCACACTGTAGTCTCCCATCACACCAGCCCCACACTGTCCCCATCACACCAGCCCCACACTGTAGTCTCCCCATTGCACCTGCTCCACACTGTAGTCTCCCCATTGCTCCAGCCCGCACTGTAGTCTCCCCATTGCAACAGCCCCACACTGTCACCATCGCACCAGCCCCACACTGTCTTTCATCACAACAGCCCCTTAAATTGTAAGCCATCAAAATGTCACCCTTATACTGTATGTAGAAATGGAGGAGGGCGGCTGGTGCAGCAGTAAACGGGAGGCCGAGGCAGCAGCGTGGGAGGGTGGAGGAAGGAGAGGCAGTCAGGACATGGTGGCAGCGGGGGTAGCCGGCGACATCATGCAGCAGTCTGACTGTACTTACCACCAGACGGTCCACACCAGGGCAGCGCTGCAGGGCTGACCAGTCTCCTCCTGTGGTCCAGGCGGCGCAGCTCCCGGAAGTACGCGTCCACTGTCCTGTGATCTGGAAGACGGGGCAGCTGGGAGGCGGCACACGCGGATTGGCTCCTCTGTCAATCACAGGTCATGTATACATGTGTCCAATCCTCACAGACAAGGGCGGGCATACAGCCTATCTAGCAGGCAGCCCAGCCCTAGAAACAGAATGTATTCCTAAATCACTCACCAAGGTAACCCATTGTACTAACCTAGTGCACGTGTAACACCCCATAACTGTGGAATAATAGGTGCCGTGTATTCCAGTTAACCAGGGGTTAATATACCTCAGCACCAGGCACAGCTCAGCCCTAAAGAGTTAAACACAGACAGGCTGGAGTGTGACAGGAAGAGAGAGGTCAGAGGTGACCTGAGCCAGCAGCATGAGAGTAGGAGGAAAGCTAGCACATGAAGAGGAGACTTCTCCTGCAGCTGAGTGACACTGTGCTTAAGGAGTAAGCAGTGTAGCCTGTGAGTGTGTGGAGAACTCCTGTATAGAGAGATAGAGGAGGACAACAGCGTGGCATCTGTGACCCCTGACCTGCCAGACGCTTTAGCAGCAGAGAGCTCCAGCAATAAATGACTGCCTGTGAGGCCTGTGAGAGAAGGAGCCAGTCGTGCAGAGTGCACACAGTCCAAGAGAATACAGCAGCTCAAGGCAGAGCAGTGAGAGCCCAGCACACAGCAGAGTCTGGACACCAGAGAAGACAGGAGGCAGAGACTGGTCAGAACCAGCAGCAGCTACAGGTACACTACTGCACACTGCCCCCAACTAGCACACCCAGTTAGGTTGCCTGCCTGACACCTAATACAGCCAGCAGCCCTGTGTAGCTGAGTGTGGCAACGCTGAGGCGCCCGCACTAGCAGTCCCCGGAGGGTACACAGCAATGGGCGAAGATTCACTGACCCCAGCCGGAGTCAAGACCTCCCCAGTCTTTCCCAAGACCTCCCCTTCACCGTCTTTACCCATTCCTCATAGCAGAATCCCAGAATTGCCACTGTAGTGGGTTTAGTGAAAACCCATAAGAGAAGCTAGGACAATCCCTCAGGATTTCTGATAGTTCACTTTTTCTTCACCTTTAAAGTATAGTTAATGGAACACTAGTGCCACCCGGTGGCTTAAGGACCAAACTGAGACCTCATATAGAATTAATAGGAAAAGCCGGCAACTACATTAAGTCCTATGCATAGGCCTCCGTCGGGACTGACCGGTCTTATTAACAGAGAGTGTACCCGGGTACTTAGAGTGAGTTGAGTATTGATTTTATGGTAATTCGCTAAACTATTTGTTAGTATAACAGTTGGTTGTAATGTTCACTCATACTCGGTATTATCACTGTATCCAGGTGTAAATTAGTGGACCAGCTCGCCGGTCCAGCAGCGTAGTGGAAGTAGTTTCTCAAACTGCAGTGATAGGCCGAGTATGGAGTGACTCAGAGTTACCGGTAGCTCCATTGTCCTTTTATGGTATATCGCATTTGTATGCATAGTGTGAGTTGTATTGCATTGATTGTATTCTGATATTGTGGAATTGTTGTGATGTCATTACGTAAAGAAGGCAGCCGTTCCCAATGGCCGTGTTACAATAAAAGGTCAAAGTAATTATTTTGTCGACTGTTCTGTGCCACCATCCTGTATCATGAGAAGACTCCTGACTGGAATCCGTGGTACCAGGGAAACACGACCCCCACCGCATCCCACCAGGTAACCCTATCCAGGTGTTTACAGTTCTCTGGCGTCACGAACAGGATATAGTCGACGCGGAGTATAATCCGATATCAGGATGGACACAGTACAGGTTGGGGGTGGACAGCCACCCGTTGTGCCCCCCAACGGCGACCAACAGGCTGCCCCCCCAGTGGCAGTACCTGCTCCAGCAGCAACCCCTCATGCTCCCATCACGCTACCCTACTACTTTGGGGCCCCATGGATGCTGACCTACAGCGGGGACTCCAACAAGGGAGCCACGTTCACAGCGTTTAAGAACCAGCAGAAATCCATGTCCCAGCTCTACACACCGAGCGAAGAACAGAGGGTACAAATCTTAATCGGCCAACTCACAGGCTCCGCCCTCAGTGAGGTTGAGTCGTGGGCCGATGACCAAAAGACGAGCACTGACGAGATTCTGAATCGGCTGGCCACGATCTTTGAGACCGCTACCCTCCCAGAGCTGAAGATGCAACTATACGGACGAAAACAACGGCCGGGTGAAACCCTCCGGGATTTCGCCCTGAGTCTACAGGCGACCCTGAAACTCATACAAGCGGCTGACAAAGATGAAATTCGCAATGGCGACGAAGCCCTGGCCATACAGTTCGTCGAAGGAGTATCGAACCCCACCATTAAGACCCTTCTACGGCTCCTGAAGATGCAAATGCTGGGTAAATCCTTTGCCGATTTTAAAAACATTGCCATTGCCACCGTCGGGAACCACTCCGACCCTGAGGTGGAGTATCCGGAGATGGTGGGGTTTCGAGGACCAGTGGCTATGAACCCAGAACAGTCCGGGAAGCCAAAGGACCGGGCCATACAGCATAGCCAGCAGTCATCGGGAGACCCCGGTCAGGTCCTCCAGCGCCAGGTAGAAGACCTAGCCATTGAGATGGCCGCAATGCAGCGAGAGATGCACCAGGTAGCACGGCAAACTGCGCCGGACAGCGGGGGAGCCAGATGGAAGGCAGAACGACGGCAGGCGAACCGAAACCGCTGGGAGCCACCTCGGGAGTCTGGTCGACGGGCAACCGACCAGTTTGACTACCAAGACCGACCTATTTGCCAGCGGTCTCAGGAAGTGGGGCACGTTGAAAGGGACTGTCCACCTGATCCTAAACTCCAATGCCCCGAGGGAGAGGGCCGAACCTCGGGGGGAACAGGAAGAGTAGGTCCAGGTGAAGACGGGCAGACCTACTATGGCAGACAGAGCCATATAAGTGTAGGCGAATTATCTGCCAGGTTAGACCGTGACCCTCCCGTTCGCATGAAAAGTCGAGGGAAAGTTATCTGGTTCCACGTCCAACGTGGATTTGGGTTCGTTGAGTGTATTGACCCAAAGCGAGACATCTTCGTCCACTACACTGCCATCCAGAAGAGTGACCCAAGGAAATTATACCGAAGCCTGAGGGCTGGAGAGATGGTAGAATTTGACGTCGTCAGAGGTGAGAAGGGCCTCCAAGCAGTGAACGTCACTGGCCCTGGTGGTACTCCTGTTCGAGGCAACAGATACGCTGCAAGAAACAAGTGGTATGGGAGCCACCCACTTCGCCGCAGCCATCCCCAAGACCAACCTCGGGGGAATAGTATGCACTCCAAGAAAACAGCAAGCATGGCAGGAAACACAAAGGAAGGGCCGTATGTATGTAGCCAGCGGTACTCTCATGCCCGAGTGCAGAACGAGCTGATGAAAGAGGACCCATCACGAGGCGAAGTACACCCCAAATGGAAAACCCGCCCTTATATGGCCACTAAGAGGCCTACGTCGACAACCGGGAGCTACCAGATGGGAGATCCAGATGGAACCCGACAGCAGCGGATCCATCGCAACCATCATAAGTCACACCCCAACCGAACCCAGTTGCCCCTCAAGTCAAGCAGCAAAGTGAGCGATAATGACGGCCAGAATCTCATCCTGAACATGTTGCAGAGTACGGTGGAGCTGTCACCGAATGGGGGGTGGTCAACATTCCTCCCAACAGGGGTGCCACTGTTGTGGTATAGAGCATAGTCATACTTATATAAATGTTATTGAATGTTTTGCACCATTGTTCATCCGTCGACAATGTTGCCGACACTGTTTAGTCACCTTGGTAATGTATCTGTTTGTAAATTATACCTTGATTCAAGCAACAGACTCAGTGGTTCCAGAAAGTTATCACAGCTCAGGACTTGTGTTTGTATTGGTGTGCGCGAGGACACGCACATTAAAAAGTATAGGCGGATGTAACACCCCATAACTGTGGAATAATAGGTGCCGTGTATTCCAGTTAACCAGGGGTTAATATACCTCAGCACCAGGCACAGCTCAGCCCTAAAGAGTTAAACACAGACAGGCTGGAGTGTGACAGGAAGAGAGAGGTCAGAGGTGACCTGAGCCAGCAGCATGAGAGTAGGAGGAAAGCTAGCACATGAAGAGGAGACTTCTCCTGCAGCTGAGTGACACTGTGCTTAAGGAGTAAGCAGTGTAGCCTGTGAGTGTGTGGAGAACTCCTGTATAGAGAGATAGAGGAGGACAACAGCGTGGCATCGGTGACCCCTGACCTGCCAGACGCTTTAGCAGCAGAGAGCTCCAGCAATAAATGACTGCCTGTGAGGCCTGTGAGAGAAGGAGCCAGTCGTGCAGAGTGCACACAGTCCAAGAGAATACAGCAGCTCAAGGCCGAGCAGTGAGAGCCCAGCACACAGCAGAGTCTGGACACCAGAGAAGACAGGAGGCAGAGACTGGTCAGAACCAGCAGCAGCTACAGGTACACTACTGCACACTGCCCCCAACTAGCACACCCAGTTAGGTTGCCTGCCTGACACCTAATACAGCCAGCAGCCCTGTGTAGCTGAGTGTGGCAACGCTGAGGCGCCCGCACTAGCAGTCCCCGGAGGGTACACAGCAATGGGCGAAGATTCACTGACCCCAGCCGGAGTCAAGACCTCCCCAGTCTTTCCCAAGACCTCCCCTTCACCGTCTTTACCCATTCCTCATAGCAGAATCCCAGAATTGCCACTGTAGTGGGTTTAGTGAAAACCCATAAGAGAAGCTAGGACAATCCCTCAGGATTTCTGATAGTTCACTTTTTCTTCACCTTTAAAGTATAGTTAATGGAACACTAGTGCCACCCGGTGGCTTAAGGACCAAACTGCGACCTCATATAGAATTAATAGGAAAAGCCGGCAACTACATTAAGTCCTATGCATAGGCCTCCGTCGGGACTGACCGGTCTTATTAACAGAGAGTGTACCCGGGTACTTAGAGTGAGTTGAGTATTGATTTTATGGTAATTCGCTAAACTATTTGTTAGTATAACAGTTGGTTGTAATGTTCACTCATACTCGGTATTATCACTGTATCCAGGTGTAAATTAGTGGACCAGCTCGCCGGTCCAGCAGCGTAGTGGAAGTAGTTTCTCAAACTGCAGTGATAGGCCGAGTATGGAGTGACTCAGAGTTACCGGTAGCTCCATTGTCCTTTTATGGTATATCGCATTTGTATGCATAGTGTGAGTTGTATTGCATTGATTGTATTCTGATATTGTGGAATTGTTGTGATGTCATTACGTAAAGAAGGCAGCCGTTCCCAATGGCCGTGTTACAATAAAAGGTCAAAGTAATTATTTTGTCGACTGTTCTGTGCCACCATCCTGTATCATGAGAAGACTCCTGACTGGAATCCGTGGTACCAGGGAAACACGACCCCCACCGCATCCCACCAGGTAACCCTATCCAGGTGTTTACACACGCACTACTCGATTTGTCATACACTGTTCCCAAATCATAGTTTGATAAGCCGCGTGGTCGCATTGTCCCATTTGGGATGCTGCACCTTAGAAGGGACTAGGGTTGCACTGGCCTCTAGGGGTACAGAGGGAACCCCGCAGTGGACCCACCTCATCCTCTAGGGACCCTTATTCATACTGTGCAGCTGAATTATACATATGTTACATTATATGGCACAACACCGTGACGTTCAGTGTGCACGCAGGTGTGATACATCGGAGCGGCCCATCGCTTTATAAGGATTGTTGCGTTGTGTACCCAGCTTTAGAGAATAACTATAGAATTGTGCTAGATAATTAGTAGTCAATAAATAATATAAAGACCCCAGCAATTGTAACGCAGGTAATGAACTATACCTGTGTGCGCTTAGTAAGGTGCGCTAGTTAATCCACTAAGCTTCCAGATGCATC
>NW_028142680.1:0-39106 GCF_055691185.1 Crinia signifera
TTACACTAGTGTGCCCTGAGCTGTTCTCAAGTGCGCCCCCACATCTAGAGATGCCCAAAGCAGTCTACAGCCACCACCAGTTCTACTGTTATTTACTGTCTCTTCTTTTCATGTAAAGGGCCAATGTATTTTATTTGTGTTACCTGTGGGGACCAGTGTGATTGTTTTTTATATGGGGGCAAATAGGTTTGGGTTTTTCCTGTGGGGGCCAATGTGTTTTGCCCTGTGGGGATCTCATTGTGTGCCTTGGCAATTTTAAAATCCTATTTAGTGTGCCGCAAGGTAAAAAGGTTGAAAATCACTGTTCTAAACCATTGAGTAATGCTCATTGATACAAGCGCTGCTCGACCCGCCTAGTGCGTGTCTTAGTTGCCTACCCTCCTGCATTCTGCAGGAGACTCCCAGACATAGCAGCAATCTCCCTCTCTCCCTCATTAGTCTTCCAATCTCCCTTATGTCACCTAGCCCACATTACACTGTTACATCATAGTTACCTCCCCTCCTGCATTCTGCAGGAGACTCCCTGACATAGCAGCAATCTCCCTCTCTCCCTCATTAGTCTAGCAATCTCCCTCATTTCACCTAGTCCACATTACACTGTTACATCATAGTTTCCTCCCCTCCTGCATTCTGCAGGAGACTCCCTGATATAGCAGTAATCTCCCTCTCTCACTCATTAGTCTAGCAATCTCCCTCATGTCACCTAGCCCACATTACACTGTTACATCATAGTTACCTCCCCTGCTGCATTCTGCAGGAGACTCCCAGACATAGCAGCAATCTCCCTCTCTCCCTCATTAGTCTAGCAATCTCCCTCATGTCACCTAGCCCACATTACACTGTTACATCATAGTTACCTCCTCTGCTGCATTTTGCAGGAGACTCCCTGACATAGCAGCAATCTCCCTCTCTCCCTCATTAGTCTAGCAATCTCCCTCATGTCACCTAGCCCACATTACACTGTTACATGATAGTTACCTCCCCTCCTGCATTCTGCAGGAGACTCCCTGACATAGCAGCAATCTACCTCTCTCCCTCATTAGTCTAGCAATCTCCCTCATGTCACCTAGCCCACATTACACTGTTACATCATAGTTACCTCCCCTCCTGCATTCTGCAGGAGACTCCCTGACATAGCAGCAATCTACCTCTCTCCCTCATTAGTCTAGCAATCTCCCTCATGTCACCTAGCCCACATTACACTGTTACATCATAGTTACCTCCCCTCCTGCATTCTGCAGGAGACTCCCTAACATAGCAGCAATCTCCCTCTCTCCCTCATTAGTCTAGCAATCTCCCTCATGTCACCTAGCCCACATTACACTGTTACATGATAGTTACCTCCCCTCCTGCATTCTGCAGGAGACTCCCTGACATAGCAGCAATCTACCTCTCTCCCTCATTAGTCTAGCAATCTCCCTCATGTCACCTAGCCCACATTACACTGTTACATCATAGTTACCTCCTCTCCTGCATTCTATAGGAGACTCCCTGACATAGCAGCAATCTCTATCTCACCCTCATTAGTCTAGCAATCTCCCTCATGTCACCTAGCCCACATTACACTGTTACATGATAGTTACCTCCCCTCCTGCATTCTGCAGGAGACTCCCAGACATAGCAGCAATCCCCCTCTCTCCCTCATTAGTCTAGCAATCTCCCTTATGTCACCTAGCCCACATTACACTGTTACATCATAGTTACCTCCTCTGCTGCATTCTGCAGGAGACTCCCTGACATAGCAGCAATCTCCCTCTCTCCCTCATTAGTCTAGCAATCTCCCTTATGTCACATAGCCCACATTACACTGTTACACCATAGTTACCTCCCCTCCTGCATTCTGCAGGAGACTCCCTGACATAGCAGCAATCTCCCTCTCTCCCTCATTAGTCTAGCAATCTCCCTCATTTCACCTAGCCCACATTACACTATTACATTTTTGGGGTAAAAAAACGAATTAGAGACAGATATTTACATTGAATTATCAGCGCCATTTCCTAGTAGCTCGTACTAACTGCTTTGGGGCTCATCTACATTTGGATATGTCATTTTAAAATATTCCTCTTAGATGTAGCAGTACACAGCCACACTTCTAGGTGCCACGTTCACAATCTCTTTTTACAATCTCTCCTTATATGGAACTAGACACGCCCTTTGGGTAGAGCAATGACACGCCCCCTTAATGGGGTGCAAAATATAATCTCCCTGAAATTAGTTTTCAAAAGTAGGCAAGTATGGCTCAGAGGTTGAGATAGATGGTAATTTGGGAAAAGCAAAAATTAAAAGTGGCAGTGTTTTGGTTTATGTCCAAATCCAGTCCAAACTCCAGTTCTAACCTTATTGCTTGCGTCAGATGATGCAGGCAAGCCTTGGCCAGGCTTCTCCAAATTTCCCATTTTAAAGGAAAGTTTGGGTCAGCTGGTACAGGGGGAGGGGTTGGTGTTTGCACACATTGCTCAGCTATCTAATTAAAGGTGGGGGATGTTGTAGGCTCCCAGTAACAAAACACATTTTCATTGCAGACTGTTCTTTTAAATGAAAAGCATCAGGTTTTGGAAAATGGAATTCATGTACCTGTAGGGTTGTGTATGAATTTAGTCTGGTGTGACTGTCGTGTGTAGCTGTGGTCTGGCAGGGTGGGGGTTCGCAGTCAGGTCAGTGAGCTTTATAGCGGTAGCGTCAGGTCGGTGAGCATTATAGCGGTAGAGCGTCAGGTCGGTAAGCATTATAGCGGTAGCGCGTCAGGTCGGTGAGCTTTATAGCGGTAGCGCGTCAGGTCGGTGAGCATTATAGCGGTAGCGCGTCAGGTCGGTAAGCATTATAGCGGTAGCGCGTCAGGTCGGTGAGCATTATAGCGGTAGCGCGTCAGGTCGGTGAGCATTATAGCGGTAGCGCGTCAGGTCGGTGAGCTTTATAGCGGTAGCGCGTCAGGCCGTGAGCTTTAAAGCGGTAGCGCGTCAGGCCGGTGAGCTTTACAGCGGTAGCGCGTCAGGCCGGTGAGCTTTACAGCGGTAGCGCGTCAGGTCGGTGAGCTTTACAGCGGTAGCGCGTCAGGTCGGTGAGCTTTACAGCGGTAGCGCGTCAGGTCGGTGAGCTTTACAGCGGTAGCGCGTCAGGCCGGTGAGCTTTACAGCGGTAGCGCGTCAGGCCGGTGAGCTTTACAGCGGTAGCGCGTCAGGCCGGTGAGCTTTACAGCGGTAGCGCGTCAGGCCGGTGAGCTTTACAGCGGTAGCGCGTCAGGCCGGTGAGCTTTACAGCGGTAGCGCGTCAGGCCGGTGAGCTTTACAGCGGTAGCGCGTCAGGCCGGTGAGCTTTACAGCGGTAGCGCGTCAGGCCGGTGAGCTTTACAGCGGTAGCGCGTCAGGCCGGTGAGCTTTACAGCGGTAGCGCGTCAGGTCGGTGAGCTTTAATAGCGGTAGCGCGTCAGGTCGGTGAGCTTTATAGCGGTAGCGCGTCAGGCCGGTGAGCTTTATAGCGGTAGCGCGTCAGGCCGGTGAGCTTTATAGCGGTATCGCGTCAGGCCGGTGAGCTTTATAGCAGTAGTTAGCAGTAACGTATTGTTAGTGCAGCTGATATACATCAGTATTACAAGCAAGTGCACTGTGGTGAATGTCAGATTAGTACTGAATATTGCACGGAGTAATGGTATGCTTACCTCACACCGGGGGAGGAATGGACATGGATTTGATCTCCTTGTGACCTCCTTATGCCTCGCTCAGGCTGGGCTGGATTGTTTGGCAGAGTTTGACTCCCCATCTTGAGGAAGTCTCCTGTTGACTAGGAGATGAAACGCATCACTTCCGCCCACACAGCCAACGAAGCATCCGCCCACTCTTGCCCCACTTCCGCCTGTCTTCCTGGTCAGCGCTCTGGGACTTCCAACACACTGAAGAGGTTCGCCTAGGGATGGCCATCGGTGCAGACGCCAGCAATGGTGATTCTGCACCCAGCCATCGATAGTAGTAAACTATTTGATAACCATTGATAGTTTTAGCTACCAATGGTCATCCATTATATATGACTGAATGGCCTGTGCTATGCTCTGTGTCCTGACACCTTGAAGAAAAAAAATGGAAACATTGGTTCTACTTTGCCATCAATGCACATAAAACAACTGGTTCTTCCACATTGATGGCAAAAGTATTCGACATCGGCCATAAACCATCGATGATTTCAAATCACATCCCAGCTTGAGCGAGGCATAAGGAGGTCAAATCTACAATATAGGACACAGGTAACCCCTCACCCCCAAATGCTGTGTATAGGAAGGGGGTATATCATCACTATACAGGACACTGGTAACCCCTCACCCAGAGTGCTGTGTATATGAAGGGATCAGGGGTATATCATCACTATACAGGACACTGGTAACCCCTCACCCAGAGTGCTGTTTATATGAAGGGGTCAGGGGTATATTACCACTATATAGGACACTGGTAACCCCTCACCCAGAGTGCTGTGTATATGAAGGGGTCAGGGGTATATTACCACTATATAGGACACTGGTAACCCCTCACCCAGAGTGCTGTTTATATGAAGGGGTCAGGGGTATATTACCACTATATAGGACACTGGTAACCCCTCACCCAGAGTGCTGTGTATATGAAGGGGTATATTACCACTATATAGGACACTGGTAACCCCTCACCCAGAGTGCTGTGTATATGAAGGGGTCAGGGGTATATCATCACTATACAGGACACTGGTAACCCCTCACCCGAGTGCTGTGTATAGGAGAGGGGTATATTACCACTATATAGGACACTGCTAACCCCTCACCCAGAGTGATGTGTATAGGAGGGGGGTATATTACCACTAAATAGGACACTGGTAACCCATCACCCCGAGTGCTGTGTATAGGAGGGGGGGTATATTATCTCTATATAGGTCACTGGTAACCCCTCACCCCGAGTATAGGAGGGGGGTATATTACCACTCTATAGAACACTGGTAACCCCTCACCCCGAGTGCTGTGTATAGGAGGGGGGTATATTACCACTATATAGGACACTGGTAACCCCTCACCCAGAGTGCTGTGTATAGGAAGGAATCAGGGGTATATTACCACTACATAGGACAATGGTAACTCCTCCCCCGAGTGCTGTGTATATGAGGGTGTATATCATCATCATACAGGACACTGGTATCCCTCATCCAGAGAGCTGAGTATATGAAAGGACACTGGTAACCCCTCAGAGTGCTGTGTATATACGAAGGGATCAGGGTTATATTACCACTATATAGGACACTGGTAACTCCTCCCCCAAGTGCTGTGTATAGAAGGAAGGTCTATCATCACTATACAGGACACTGGTAACTCCTCCCCCGCGTGCTGTGGCTAGGAGGGGGATATATTATCACTGTATAGGACACTGGTAACCCCTCACCCAAGTGCTGTGTATAGAAAGGGGGGTATATTACCACTATATAGGACACTGGTAACTCCTCCTCCTCCGAGCGCTCACGAAATCTGCCGCAAATCGCATGCAAAAATCGGATGAGATTTAGCGGCCTATTTTCTGCCGATTTGCATGCTATTCCATCCTTGCACACCCCCCACTATCACAGAAAGCCCGAAGTGTGATGAGCGCAGCGAGCCCCGGGAGGGGACGCGGCACGCGTCCTCCCGACATGTTCATACCCCCACTCTCCACGTCGGCGTGGAGTTGACTTTATAAAGCCTGGCAAGCGAAGCGAGCCAACGATCCCGAAGCGTGGTGAGCGGACGTGGAAAACAATCCCGAAGCGTGGCGAGCGGACACGGATTATTTAACGTGTATTCTGTGGCCGCTCGCCACGCTTCGGGATCGTTTTCCGCGTGCACTCGCCACGCTTTATAAAACCAACTCCACGCCGACGTGGATAGTGGGGGTATGAACAGGTCGGCAGGACGCTGACTTGGATAGTGGAGGAGTGCAAGGTTGGAAAAGCATGCAAATCTGCAGGAAATCGCGGAAAATCGAATTGTGGATCGAATTGGCCGCTAAATCGTATGCGATTTACATTAAATCGGGCGCCGTGATAATACACAAGTACCGGAGGTGGGTATATTACCACTATATAGGACACTGATAACCCCTCACCCAGAGTGCTGTGTATAGGAAGGGATCAGGGGTATATTACCACTAAATAGGACACTGGTAACCCCTCACCTGAGTGCTGTGTATAGGAGGGGGGTATATCATCATCATACAGGACACTGGTAACCCCTCACCCGAGTGCTGTGTATAGGAGGGGGGTATATTACCACTATATAGGACACTGGTAACCCCTCACCTGAGTGCTGTGTATAGGAGGGGGGTATATTGCCACTATATAGGACACTGGTAACCCCTCACCCCGAGTGCTGTGTATAGGAGAGGGTATATTGCCACTGTATAGGACACTGGTAACCCCTCACCCAGAGTGCTGTGTATAGGAGGGGGGGTATATTACCACTATATAGGACACTGGTAACCCCTCACCCCGAGTGCAGTGTATGGGGGGGGGTATATTACCACTATATAGGACACTGGTAACCCCTCACCCCGAGTGATGTGTATAGGAGGGGGGTATATTACCACTAAATAGGACACTGGTAACCCATCACCCCGAGTGCTGTGTATAGGAGGGGGGGTATATTATCTCTATATAGGTCACTGGTAACCCCTCACCCCGAGTATAGGAGGGGGGTATATTACCACTCTATAGAACACTGGTAATCCCTCACCCCGAGTGCTGTGTATAGGAGGGGGGTATATTACCACTATATAGGACACTGGTAACCCCTCACCCAGAGTGCTGTGTATAGGAAGGAATCAGGGGTATATTACCACTACATAGGACAATGGTAACTCCTCCCCCGAGTGCTGTGTATATGAGGGTGTATATCATCATCATACAGGACACTGGTATCCCTCATCCAGAGAGCTGAGTATATGAAAGGACACTGGTAACCCCTCAGAGTGCTGTGTATATACGAAGGGATCAGGGTTATATTACCACTATATAGGACACTGGTAACTCCTCCCCCAAGTGCTGTGTATAGAAGGAAGGTCTATCATCACTATACAGGACACTGGTAACTCCTCCCCCGCGTGCTGTGGCTAGGAGGGGGATATATTATCACTGTATAGGACACTGGTAACCCCTCACCCAAGTGCTGTGTATAGAAAGGGGGGTATATTACCACTATATAGGACACTGGTAACTCCTCCTCCTCCGAGCGCTCACGAAATCTGCCGCAAATCGCATGCAAAAATCGGATGAGATTTAGCGGCCTATTTTCTGCCGATTTGCATGCTATTCCATCCTTGCACACCCCCCACTATCACAGAAAGCCCGAAGTGTGATGAGCGCAGCGAGCCCCGGGAGGGGACGCGGCACGCGTCCTCCCGACATGTTCATACCCCCACTCTCCACGTCGGCGTGGAGTTGACTTTATAAAGCCTGGCAAGCGAAGCGAGCCAACGATCCCGAAGCGTGGTGAGCGGACGTGGAAAACAATCCCGAAGCGTGGCGAGCGGACACGGATTATTTAACGTGTATTCTGTGGCCGCTCGCCACGCTTCGGGATCGTTTTCCGCGTGCACTCGCCACGCTTTATAAAACCAACTCCACGCCGACGTGGATAGTGGGGGTATGAACAGGTCGGCAGGACGCTGACTTGGATAGTGGAGGAGTGCAAGGTTGGAAAAGCATGCAAATCTGCAGGAAATCGCGGAAAATCGAATTGTGGATCGAATTGGCCGCTAAATCGTATGCGATTTACATTAAATCGGGCGCCGTGATAATACACAAGTACCGGAGGTGGGTATATTACCACTATATAGGACACTGATAACCCCTCACCCAGAGTGCTGTGTATAGGAAGGGATCAGGGGTATATTACCACTAAATAGGACACTGGTAACCCCTCACCTGAGTGCTGTGTATAGGAGGGGGGTATATCATCATCATACAGGACACTGGTATCCCCTCACCCGAGTGCTGTGTATAGGAGGGGGGTATATTACCACTATATAGGACACTGGTAACCCCTCACCTGAGTGCTGTGTATAGGAGGGGGGTATATCATCATCATACAGGACACTGGTATCCCCTCACCCGAGTGCTGTGTATAGGAGGGGGGTATATTACCACTATATAGGACACTGGTATCCCCTCACCCGAGTGCTGTGTATAGGAGGGGGTATATCATCACCATACAGGACACTGGTATCCCCTCACCCGAGTGCTGTGTATAGGAGGGGGGTATATTACCACTATATAGGACACTGGTATCCCCTCACCCGAGTGCTGTGTATAGGAGGGGGGTATATCATCACCATACAGGACACTGGTAACCCCTCACCCGAGTGCTGTGTATAAGGGAGGGGGTATATTACCACTATATAGGACACTGGTAACCCCTCACCTGAGTGCTGTGTATAGGAGGGAGGTATATTGCCACTATATAGGACACTGGTAACCCCTCACCCCGAGTGCTGTGTATAGGAGAGGGTATATTGCCACTGTATAGGACACTGGTAACCCCTCACCCAGAGTGCTGTGTATAGGAGGGGGGGTATATTACCACTATATAGGACACTGGTAACCCCTCACCCCGAGTGCAGTGTATGGGGGGGGGGTATATTACCCCTATATAGGACACTGGTAACCCCTCACCCGAGTGCTGTGTATAGGGGGGGGGGGGGGTTATTACCATGATAAAGGACACTGGTAACCCCTCCAGGGCCGGCAACAGAAATCTTGGGGCCCTGTACAATGATATTTCTGGGGTCCCCCCACCCAATCCTAAATCCATCAGGTGTGGACTTCTCTCTTTCTCAGTCTAGCTGGCCTGGCTCCGAACTGCTACTTCCTGCTGGCTTCCTCCTGCTGCTGGCCTGTCACTTTCACAAAAGAGAGCCGAGCACCACGAGCAGGCACGGCAGGTCGTTTGCAGAGTGCAGAACAGACGACCCGCGTATGCGCAGTAAAAGTACAAGATACAGAGACTGCAGCCCCAGGCCGTGCGCACACACAGAGTAGACGGGTCTGAGTGCTGTGTAGACGGCAGTGGCACACAGCGAGTCAGTCAGACTCAGCCACACACAGATGGTGCACAGTAGACGGCAGTGGCACACAGGGAGTCAGTCAGACTCAGCCACACACAGATGGTGCACAGTAGACGGCAGTGGCACACAGGGAGTCAGTCAGACTCAGCCACACACAGATGGTGCACAGTAGACAGCCGGGCTGCGAGGATCACTGAAAGGCCTGCTAGTACAGGCAGCTGCCGTGTCAGAGCAAGGAAGCCCTGGGGCCCTTCAGATCGCTGGGGCCCGTCACACTTGTCCCCCTTGACCCCCCCGTTGCCTGCCCTGAACCCCTCACCCTGAGTGCTGTGTATAAGGGGGGGGGGGGGTATATTACCATTATATAGGACACTGCTAACCCCTCACCCCGAGTGCTGTGTATGGGGGGGGGGGGGTTATATTACCACTATATAGGACACTGCTAACCCATCACCCCGAGTGCTGTGTATGGGGGGGTATATTACCACTATATAGGACACTGCTAACCCCTCACCCCGAGTGCTGTGTATGGGGGGGGGGGGTTATATTACCACTATATAGGACACTGCTAACCCCTCACCCCGAGTGTTGTGTATGGGGGGGGGAATATTACCACTATATAGGACACTGGTAACCCCTCACACCGAGTGCTGTGTATGGGGGGGGGGGGTATATTACCACTAGATAGGACACAGCTCTCAGCAGATCTCCAGCTCCTGGTCTCGGCAGCCCCAGCGCTGGCACCTACTAATAATCACTGCACTGTAGCAGCAGCTGCAAGGGAACACTGCTTGCTCCTGTACTGTTGCTTCAGTGCAGTGATTATTAGTAGATGCCAGCGCTGGGGCTGCCGAGACCAAGAGGTCAGGCTAACTCCTATGGCAGAGAGCATGCTAAACCCCATGGCAACGAGCATGGTAACCCCATGGCAACGAGCATGCAACCCATAGCAATGAGCATGTAGGTAAGCGGTACTTATGTGGCATAAGTAATATACGGCATGTGGTATTATATGTAATAGGTATTACATGTGTGACTAAGGGGGGTATTCAGACTTTAGCGTTAGGTCGTTTTAAGCGTATTGGTTTCACTTTTTCTTATGTTTTCGAATGCGAACTGTTATCGGGTATTCAAACTTTGCTTTTTTCACAAAATCGTTGTTTTCGATGTTTGTGAAAGTTTCGTTTCTTTCGACCTTATTTTTGCGAAAACCTCCGATTCTCACATTTCGCATTTTCGTAAAATCAGTGTATTTTTCACTTTGCAATGTTTTCTCATATTCACACTTTTTTAACGAACTTGTCTTCGCACTTTTGACGGTGTATTTACGGGATTGTGTTTGCGCTTTTTTTCAACAGCGTTATCATGTTGCATTACAATCCTCCTTATATTTGTTAAGTCCGTTTGTTCCTTTAAATGCATTAGTTTCATTCTTACCAATCTTATTAACAGAATGTATGTTATTGAATATATATTTAATTTTTAAGTAATATTATTTTTCACCCATGATGCTCTGTTCTGACATGTGATCCATTTTTAAGCCCACAATGCAGTTCTTCCCTTGTGTACACACTCCTGTTTGAGACTTCAGGGAGTTCACAGCATCGTGCAGTCTGCTGGTATTTGGAATCGTTTTTTTAGGCATTTCCTCGGTTAATCCCCACTTTTCTCTGGCTACAGATATGGAGCCATTCTCAACTTCAATTTTGATGTTACTGATCTTGACACATTACTTAAGGTCTCGAAATCGGAGACATCAGGGTCGTGGTCAGAGAGTGACACCATTGGGTGAGTCAGATGTCCGTTTACAAATTCCACGTGCACGCCAATATCGTATTAGGCGTTCACTGGAGTCTCTCTCCGAGGCGGAAGTGATTCGTACGTTTCGCTTATCGTCTAGGGAAATATATTCGCTGTATGAGCTGATGGAGCCAGACCTTGAGCCTCGGATTCGCGCTAAACATGCAGTCAGTGGTTTCCAGAAACTGCTGGCTGCATTACAGTTTTTTGCGTCAGGTACATTCCAGCCTACACTGTCTCAGACACGTGGTTTTTCACAGCCAACAATGTCACGCTGTATAACTCAGGTCATATTGGCTTTCCGTAAATTAACGACCCAGTTTATTCGATTTCCAGACTCTGACAGCGAATGGAGAGAACTTAAATTTGGCTTTTTCCAAAAATACAAATTCCCAAATGTATTGGGCGCGATAGACTGCACTCATGTGAGAATCGTGCCATCTAGGGAATCAGAGGAATGCTTTCGTAACCGAAAGCACTTTCATTCCCTAAATGTTCAGGTGGTCTGCGATTCTAATATGCACATTTTGGATTTGGTTGTGGGTTTTCCTGGGTCGACCCACGACTCCTTCATCTTGGGCCAGTCATCCCTTTTTGAAGATTTTGAAAATGGAAGAATGCCTGATGGCTGGCTGTTAGGTAAGTGTGTTTTGTATGTATGTATGTATGTATGTATGTATGTATGTATGTATCTAATGTATGTATTTTTCGATAAGTTGTAACGTATTTATGTGTGTACTATGTGCATATATTGATATAATTTTTTGTTATTGTTTGTTGGTATGTATGTTGTGTGAGAGATGGAGACAGAAGGGGCCCTTTTTTTACATACGTTCATCTCTCTCTGTGCAGGTGATGCGGGTTATCCTAACAAAACGTGGCTACTTACCCCATTGCCTAATCCTGTTACTGATGCTGAGAAAAGATACCAAGAGGCACACATAACATCGAGGGGTGTAATAGAGCGTACCTTCGGTGTTCTTAAGAGCCGGTTTCGATGTTTAGACATCTCCGGTGGTGCTCTTTTATATTCACCTGACAAAGTTTGTGGCATTATAAATGCGTGCTGTATACTGCATAACATTTGTGTGTCACAAAATTTGCCAGTGAATATAGATGCTCGAGTTTTTCGGCATGGGGATCTCTCCTCGGTATTACAAGCGGGCATGGATGAAGGAGCAGAATCTCGTCGATTTCTTATCCAGCATTTCTTTGCATGTGAGTAATATTTCAATGGAAGGTATACTTTAGAATAACTTGATAAGAAATTAATTTTTTTTTTTTTTACAGAGTGCTGTTATGATTGTTGTTGGATTCATATTGGATTGCTTTTAATGTTCTGAATAAATTTACGTTTATGGAGTTCACGATCGGTTTATTGTTAGTTGTTGTTGACGTTGATTTGGCATTTGGACACTATTATTTTCAACACCCCATTTCTGACACCAGGTGAGTTGGTGTTGCGTTTGTGACCGCGTAGTTGTTAGACAGCTAAATTTTGTGTGTCTTTCGGAGTGTGCAAGCTGCAAACTTACCTTTGCTGTTCTGCTCCTTCACAGGGTCTCCATCAGGATGTTTGTCTCCATTTACCTTGATGTATGAGCTTTTATCTATGCTCTGGCTATGTGATGGGGAAGTGATTAATGGCCGCTTTTAAGCTAATGAGCCCCCTCTGTTCATGGAACCTATCTGGACATAGACCTATGCATCTGCAGCTCCTTTCAGGTAATGAAGGTGTGTCTTTGGGAGTGTGCGAGCTGCAAACTTACCTTTGCTGTCCTGTCTAATCCTCTGCTCCTTCACAGGGTCTCCGTCAGGATGTTTGTCTCCATTTACCTTGATTTATGAGCACTATGCTCTGCCTATGTGATGGGGAAGTGATTAATGGCCGCTTTTAAGCTAATGAGCCCCCTCTGTTCATGGAACCTATCTGGACATAGACCTATGCATCTGCAGCTCCTTTCAGGTAATGAAGGTGTGTCTTTGGGAGTGTGCGAGCTGCAAACTTACCTTTGCTGTCCTGTCTAATCCTCTGCTCCTTCACAGGGTCTCCGTCAGGATGTTTGTCTCCATTTACCTTGATTTATGAGCACTATGCTCTGGCTATGTGATGGCGAAGTGATTAATGGCCGCTTTTAAGCTAATGAGCCCCCTCTGTTCATGGAACCTATCTGGACATAGACCTATGCATCTGCAGCTCCTTTCAGGTAATGAAGGTGTGTCTTTGGGAGTGTGCGAGCTGCAAACTTACCTTTGCTGTCCTGTCTAATCCTCTGCTCCTTCACAGGGTCTCCGTCAGGATGTTTGTCTCCATTTACCTTGATTTATGAGCACTATGCTCTGGCTATGTGATGGGGAAGTGATTAATGGCCGCTTTTAAGCTAATGAGCCCCCTCTGTTCATGGAACCTATCTGGACATAGACCTATGCATCTGCAGCTCCTTTCAGGTAATGAAGGTGTGTCTTTGGGAGTGTGCGAGCTGCAAACTTACCTTTGCTGTCCTGTCTAATCCTCTGCTCCTTCACAGGGTCTCCGTCAGGATGTTTGTCTCCATTTACAATATCTTTGTGTACGATTTCATATGAGCATTTTGAAGTTATGTTCATCAACAAAGTTAAAAAATTTGATTTTTTTTTTGCATCAATATCATGTTAATAAATTTGTACATCAAAAGAAATGTCTGAAAGAGTGTATTTATGCATAACTTTTAATGCAACATATACAAAAAGTGTTTAAATATTACTTTTCGTTTCATAACATAAACATTCAAATATTTCTTGTATCAGTTGTTGTATCATTCTTCAAATATTGATGTTCGGCTAAACAATTGTTCTTTCTTATGGTTGTTTTTAGATGTCCAGTTTACAGTTTTTCATTAACTTTTTAAAATTTTAACCTCGATGTTACCTGCAATAATGGAAAAATAGAAATAATTTAATACAATCCTAAACAAATGGTTACATATATACAATATTTGTATTTTACATAATGGAAATCTGTTAATATTATGAAATGTTAAATGTATGGGCACTTGTCCTCAAACAATAATAAACCACCAACTTTTGGTGGAGGTTGTTCACAGCCCCCAAACCTTTCGTGCCCCCACACCACAAATGGCAGTAGCTATGAACTTTAAAATATCGAAAAGGAGGTACGTCCTAACATTGGCCCTTATTCTGGTTGGTGCGGCCGGAGCCGCATATGCTGCTCCGACCGCACCAGAAGAATCCCCGCCTACTAGACGGATCGGCACGACCGTCCGTACACGGACGGCTGCCGATCCGCATAAAAATGGTGGGGCGTACGCCTCCACCATGGTGGGAGCTGCCCCCTGCATTCGATGGTCGATGACCATCGAAGGCAGGGCCGCACGCTCCCCCCCCTCACGCAAGCTTAGACCACACGGACAATCGTCCGTTTGAAAGCTTGTATTTGGGCGGAGAGCTGACATCCGGCGATGTCAGCTTTCCGCCCCCATCACTGGCGTCATATAGCCTCATTAACATGCATACGCCCCGCGTTTGCATGGGAACGCCCATGAAACGCTGGGCGTATACATAGGGTAATGAGGGTATTAAGCCCCTCACGCCCCTATACGCCCCCTTTGCGGCGTATAAATTTTTGGGTCCGAGAATTCCCCTGCACATGCGCAGAGTGACCTCTGCGCATATGCAGAGTGAAAACATTGGCGGTACGGCCGCATGCGGGCCCTACCGCCCAGAACAGAATAAGGCCCATTATACAACACCCTGAAATGGCCATTTCACAAATACTCAATGAATACATTGACAAATTTTGTACTTAAAATAGAGAACATTTTTGGATCGTTCACAAAAGGGGTAGTAAAGGGCCATACCCACTAGAAGATTTTAATTTGAATCGACTTTGCCAAATTTTTGGATAGAAATATATTTCCCCAAAGTAGTGCGTACACACTGAACTATTTTCCCCAATTAGTAAAATATTTTCAGGACGAGAAAGAATTTACAGAAAATGCTTCTATATAAAAGGCTAATTGCATAAAAGGTGGGAGATATATATATATATATATATATATATATATATATATATATTTCTTGCTGGCGCAGGCCAATAATGTATACGTTATCTCCTACATTTTCAAACAACGATTTTTAAGTTATGCGTTAACGTATACATTGCTGGCCTGCGCCAGCAATAAATACATTTAAATATATATATTTGTGGCCAGTGGGCATTTAAATAAATATTCATTGTTGGCAGTTGGCCTTTATATTGTGGTCAAGGGGGACTTTTGAACTATGGCGTGTTGGAATTACTAGCAAGGAACCCAATTTTATTCTAAAAATTTTAGTCCATTGAAGGTGAGGGTAGTAGTGGAGACCTTAGTACTGCGGGTCAGTGGGAGTTGTGTGGGACAGGGGGTGAGTTATTGAGTAGAAATTAACCGGTGGGTGGGTGAGGGTTGAGGGAGGATTGAGTAATAAGGTTTGGGAGGAGGGTCTGATTAAGAATGCAGCTTACTGTAGGTGGAATACATGCAGTATTTTTAGTAACAGATTATCAAATGTAATGCAAGCGCACAAAAGACAATAGGATGCTCGAGGGTCATCATCCATTTAACTATAGGATGAAGATCAGTAAGGAAGCATATGTTAACATGCTGAATTTATTGAAATTATTACTTACTTTTCAAATTTCCTCCAGAGTATATGTGTAAAGATGTTGAGTGTAACCTGAATCTTCATGAACTATTGAATCAACTGTAATAACTTCAACATTAACTTTTCCTTTAACGATGCTTTCATAAACCATTGCACTTGAAACGTTGTGCATTATTTTGAACCACTTTTGAAATTAGTAGTTAAACCTGTAAATTATGGAGAAAATTGTCATGCAAACTGCAATACAAGATGGAGATCATTGATATTTTTTTTGGGGGGGGGGTTACCTTCAAAAAATCTGTGTAGAATCATCGTCATCCTGTTGATTTTCGTCCGGGATGTTTGGGACAATGTTTGCCTGAATTTCCACAGTCTTGCCTGGTATACCAGATGTGGTATTAGGTAGATGTTCGGTCATTCTGTCAATTCCACTAAAACCCTGGTAAGCTTGAGATGGAGAAAACGATGTGGACGGATAATTTTGAAGAGTGTTTTTTTTCAAAGGTTCGGTTGATTTTTGTTTTAAGGTATTGCTGTACAATGATGTAATTAGCTTGATGTTGTCTGTCAACAGTTTTAGATTATTTGAAATCAGCATTGAATTTGAGGATGTTTGTCTATTGATTTCTCTCATATCGTTAACTCCTTGCGAGAGGCATGAAGTATTATCTACTAGTTTGGATAATGCACATGCCATTAGATTTAAAACATGTCGGTTTTCTTTCCTGTCATTAATTCGGATGAGTTCACTATCTTTTAATGTAACTATCAAATCATGAACTGTGTTTGTGATGAGATCTCTGAGTGTCGTCTCAATTGAATTCATCCTTGATTCCATGACCTTACAGTACTCATCCTGCCTGTCTGTAAGTTTAGAAATGAGAGAGGCCATGTTCTCAATTTCTTGATCAACAATGGTACGATTGTTATGCTGCTGGTCTTCTCTGCCTGAAGACAATTTGGAATAAAAATCTATTTAATGTACTGTTTGATTTAATTCCATTCTATTACATCATTTATTAATTCAGCTTACTTACTTGTAGGTGTTGACACAGCTGGATGGACATTTGCAGTATTGTCATCCTCAGAGTCCGGAATACAAATATCAGGTCCAACATCTAATTCACAGGTTACTATCATTGTCCCCGGTGGTGTGTCTACAATTTGTAATAGTATGAAATAAGTGTCATGGAAAAAATGACAGACAAAAAAAGTGTTCCAATAAAAATGAAAGATATCAATAATTTACCTTTATCAAGATTCATGTGAGATCTTGAACTAGCAGGAATGGTTGGTGGCAACATTGACTCTTTTGCACTTCTTGACTGGTTTACATTCAAGATTGGACTACTCTCGAAACCAAGAAAAGTTGATTCTGTCCGATCCGAATCCTCAAATAAGTTGGGCAAAGTTGATGTTTGTTGTGTTTCCACCTCAGGTGTGTATAGCTGTCCCTTCGTTTGTAGATTTGTTCCGGCTCTGGAAGTGTGTCCAGTTGTATGTACATCTCTTGTTTTTTTCACTAATAAAACGTAATAAAAAATAAAAATTAGTACCGGTAGTTATTCATTAGAAAATATAGTTCATTGCAATACCATCATATGATCAATATAAGAAAAACCAGTGTTAAAAATTTGTTGTTCAAGCTAATAAAACACACTAGTATTTCGGACAACAGCACACACTATCAAGATGGCATCCTGTATTGAAACAGTGCGTTGACCACATGCAAACTGATACTTGTGTAGAAGGTGGACCATACAGTGTGATATCTTTGTCCATCACCTAACCCCACGAACCACCCACCACCCCCACAGGTATTGATTTGCCCGCCTGGTATGTGACAGCACTACAGTGTTCCACCCTTCAACGATCATTTAACTGCTTTCTGAAATTGGAATTTTTAACCATGCAGAAGGACATCTTGGCCCATTTTGAGATATCAATTAGGCAGTTACAAATGATAATTTGTAGTGCACTTCTCCAAAAAAACTTCAAAGACTCTCCAACGTGAGGGACCATGAACCACAAAGATGGACAACTGAGTAGAGGCCATGTTTACAGAGAATGTCTGAGTCTAGCCTTCCTAAATTCAAAATACACTTTTTGTAAGAGATATATGACCCACAAGCCATATCCTACTACAGTGTGCATCAGAAACTTGATAGTAGTGTAATACCAATTACAAAGATAGGAGCATAGTTTACTTACCCATTCGCATCCTTCTTCTTTCAGATTCATGAGTACCTAAAACTTTCTGACATCTTGCCTCAGTTTCTACAGACATTGTTTTTTGGCCTTGTCTTCTGGAGTCAATGAACCCGGATACACCTTCAATCATAATAGGATTGAGTCTTCTTTTAATCAATTCTTCCCAAGAAAGCCAGCGTATGTTTAGTTCCGGTCCTCCCCCAGTACTTAATTCGTGTCTCCTCTGTTCAGCCATTTTTTTTTTGGTTTGCCTTCTGCAATCGCTGTATCTTTTTAGACATATCTTAGCACTTCTTCTGTGTCCGGAAACTGAAGTAACTTTATCTGCTATTACATTCCATAATCTACGTTTTTCTTTAGCAGAAGTTGTGTTTCTTCTTGGCCCAAACAGTATGTCGTACTTTGCATCAACTCCTTCAACCAAGACATAATTCTCAGTCTCACTAAATCGAATACCTCTAGTGTTCTTTTTATTATTCTCTGGACCTGACAAATCTTCATCCAAATCATCGTGATTCGGATCCGGAGAAGGATTTCCATCTGGAGGAGTACCATCTCCTTCCTGACTCATAGGAATTACCAATTGAGATTGGCTTTGCTGTTGTCCATTTTGTTTGCGTTTTCCAAAACTTCGCTTATTCAAATGTCTTCTTTTGGCTCTTCTGCTTTCCAAATTTTGGATGAGCATTTTTCTTTTCTGGGGAAAAAATAATTTGATTTTTTGAAATGTAGCCAAAAATGTAATATCTGGTTCCACTGCTAAACATATCTTAATGGTACCCGATCAAACTCAACCATTGCAATTGTTAAACCTTCATAAAGATGGTTCAATCACAATTTACAAAATAGCCCTTACATTAGCAAAACGTAGTGTCATGCGATGCAACACTTCTATGCAAACTTTGACAGTAGATACAAGCGGGAAATGGTCCTTGAGACTTGATGTTTTCGAATCACCACACCCTAATGTTTAAATCATAGGTACATTGCAAGCCGATTGTTAACGCCATGGCCTGATCAACACACCAGCATACCTCCTCCCAACCTTGGACACAATATCCACGTGCACGTGTAGTCCTTTCTATCTAGCGGACAAAGCACAGCGAGTCCCCAAACAAAAAGCGTGGCGTGCACAACAGGCCATCGAGGAAACGTGTAATACCAGTAAAGTTATAATTGACCCCTGAATTAGCTCACTATCCTACCCCCACTTTGGATTGGTATAGATCATGGAATGGAATTAGCAAACGAATGTCAATTGTGATAGCAAATAACCATCACGGTTGGAGTACTAATCGAAATTTGGGTGTGTGGGACATGCCAAAAATTGCTCAAAGGTTAATTTTTAATCTTAGACCAATTTACATTGCTTCCACAGTAAAAATCTGGACTTACGTTAAAAATCTAAATAATTATTATGACCCGATGTCACAGAATTAAAGTTGTTGTTACCAGTGTATTGAAAGATGCTCTCAAAAAGAATCTACACTCCTCACATTATAGACAACAAAACCCTCCAATACCATTGCTCCAGGAATATATTGTCATTGGAACTGTTTGGTAAGAGCATGGGTCCTCAAACTGCGGCCCTCCAGATGTGGTGAAACTACAAATCCCAGCATGCCTTGCCACAGTTTTCCCATAAGGGAGTGTTAAAACTGTGGCAAGGCATGCTGGGAATTGTAGTCTCACAACATCTGGAGGGCCGCAGTTTGAGGACCCATGGTTAAGAGTATTTAAAATGCAACACTATTACCTATCTAGTTGTGGGGATTACATTTATACTTATGCATAACCAGCTACCATTACATTATACAGCACAGTGTGTAAATAGCACGTTAAGCAACAATAATATAAAACAAACTCAAAAAATATTTACATGACTCGATACTCTTCGCTGAATTTCTGGAGCAGGCTGCCATTCTTCCTCTTCACTGACCAAAGAAACATCAGAAGGTGATAGACTAGACATTTGTGCTTGTTCAATTTCTGAAGTCTATTGAAAATAAAAAATTTGAATAATAAACCATTTATAGTAATAAAATTCAAAATAGAAAAAAAAAAAAAATACCTGTGTGGATGGATGAAGTCTTCTCCTACTTTTCTGATGTTTATGATTTTTGATTGCAAACAAATCCTCAACACTTGATGGACCTGATGAATGGTCATCATTTGGTGACTGTGTCCAATTCCCAAGAAACATTTCTCTGAAATGCGAAGACAATAATTAGGTTGATAATATATAGAGGATTGTAATTGTTGTTGAATCAAAAGCAATAGATGGACACCTCTTGTTCACATCATCACTTACACTATTAATAATAGAAGGGTACCAATTCAGCCAGCCACCCATGGGCAGGCCAGCCATCATTGGTGATTAGAAAAAATTGATGGCAGACCTGAGTTGCTGAATCCAGAGCAACACTGGGACACCGTTTGCTTACTGCAAGGCTAACATTAGGGATGGACATCTGAAGCCAACCATCAAATGATGGCAGTGCTTCCACCATTGAAACTTTCGATGTGATGGTAACTAACCATCGCATCAGAAGTATTCGATGGTGAAAACTAGTTATATGACTAGCGCATGCGCTGAAGCCTGTATCGCCATTTGTAAGGTAGTAATTGAGTTTGGTGGCAGGGCCCAGGCTCTGAGCAACATATTACTTTATCACTGGACATTGTGAATATTCACACAATGCCCAATGATGAAGTAGTATAATAATTTTGTACACATTATTAACAGTTTAACAGCAAGTAATCAAAATGTAATAAAATTAGATAAATTGTAAACTAACTCGCTTTAGGTTTCACTATTTTTCCAGATAGGAAAATGTCTATTTATTAAGGCAAGTGCAACCACACACACACAAAAAGGGAGAGCCTGGCATAGCTTTTGGGAATTACAAAAAATAAGCCACCATCGGTACAACATCGAATGATTAGCATTCGATGGTGACAAACATCGGAAGCTCACCGTTAAATGGCAAAAACACTAACATCGAAAGAAACACATCGATGTTTCTAAAACATCGCCCATCGATGTCCATCCCTAGCTAACATTGGACACACCCTTGTCATTGTTCATGGCCTACTTACAACATGAATGTGGCAAGCACCAAGCAAGGGCCACTAATAGCACCTTGCTAAGCAGCTGAACAAGCAGATGTAATCGATGGCCACCTCTTGCTAACAGCATTACAAACAGCGTGCACTACCATGAAATACATGTGACTGATTTCAGCAAGTATTTAAAAAACCCAACACACTTCTGTACAGTGCTGCGACTCTCTTATTAACAACAGGTTGGCAATGCAGGCAGTAAATTAGATGTAATTACAGAACAATACCATGAATTAATGCTTGCCCACCATCCACTCACTGAAAAGTACAGCAAAAAAATGACAAACCACGCTTGCGGAACATGTCCTAAACAGCATGTGAGCAATTAACCAGAATACCATATTAAACGATCTGCTTCAAAAGACACAAATTAAAACAGCGCACAAACAAAAAAACAAACAAACAACATACATGTTCTTACCACTCCCACACAGCTACGGGACCACACGCTGTGATCGATCAAAAGTATTGGAGTCAGCAGTCCGTGTACGAAGCACTCCTCCGTCTACGGAAAATGGCGTCTAATCACGAGGAGCGAAAACTTATATAGACTTCGTAGAGCGGAAATGCGGAAAGACCAACTCCCTCTTTTCACCTCATTGGTCACATTTCGCGGGTGAATATCTTTTCACTTTGCAAGTCTGAATACATGAAAACTTCGCGTAAGTGATATCACTTCGCATTGCGAATTACCCGAAAAATAAAACACCTCGCATTTTTTACAGTTATCGGATATCTCTGAATACCCCCCATAATGTGCAATAGACATTATGGCATGTGGTATAATATGTAATAGGTATTACGGTGTGTGACATAATGTGTAATGGATATTATGGCATGTTGTATAATATGTAATAGGTGTGTGATGTATAATAGGCATTACGGTGTACATTTTTAGCACGCGCTGTCACTATTTCCAGATTATGTCTTTTCTACTATATGTCTATCTTGCTTTATGCTGTGGGCCAAATGATACCCCCCCCCCCCCCCACCCCCTGATCCACAGTGAGAAGCACCCATATCTATGTTTGCTTACCAAAAATTACAGGCACGGGCTTGCCCTTGGCTCAGGGCATATACCAATAGTCAGTCATTGGCTACAGAAGAGCCCCCCCCCCCAGGGATGGTGCGGGAATAGTCATTGGCTAGAGAAGAGCCCCCCCCAGGGATGGTGCGGGAATAGTCATTGGCTAGAGAAGAGCACCCCCCAGGGATGGTGCGGGAATAGTCATTGGCTAGAGAAGAGCCCCCCCCCAGGGATGGTGCGGGAATAGTCATTGGCTAGAGAAGAGCCCCCCCCAGGGACGGTGCGGGAATAGTCATTGGCTAGAGAAGAGCCCCCCCCAGGGATGGTGCGGGAATAGTCATTGGCTAGAGAAGAGCCCCCCCCCAGGGACGGTGCGGGAATAGTCATTGGCTAGAGAAGAGCCCCCCCAGGGATGGTGCGGGAATAGTCATTGGCTAGAGAAGAGCCCCCCCAGGGATGGTGCGGGAATAGTCATTGGCTAGAGAAGAGCCCCCCAGGGACGGTGCGGGAATAGTCATTGGCTAGAGAAGAGCCCCCCCCTCAGGGACGGTGCGGGAATAGTCATTGGCTAGATCACCTGGACACAACAAAAAGCAAAAAGTGATTTAATTTAGATATAAGACAGATGTGGGGACAATAGTGGTTACATTGCAATAAAAATACACAGTAAAACCAGGAGCGGCCCCAGTCTGAGCCCTGCGGACAGAGACCTGGCGGAGGTAGACGGGACACGGCTATTTGCTGGACGTCTGCATCTGTTTACAAAATGCTTCAAACTGTTGCTGCTCCAGTTCCGTCATAACCTTGTTCAGTGCGTAAATCTGTAGGAAAGAGAAACACGGGGTCAGAGACATGTTCCTGGCGTGTAGGACACTTGTTACACACGTGTACATACAGAGCTGACCGACTGCTCCATTACAATCTCAGCCGTGCCACCATAGCAATACGATGGCTTCCATAGGCTGCACACAGCCGTGCCGCCATAGCTGTGTAACACAATGCCTTCCATATGCATCGCTCGGCCATGCTGCCATAGCTGTGTAAGACGATGGCTTCCATACGCTGCGCTCAGCCGTGCCGCCATAGCTGTGTAACACAATGCCTTCCATGCGCTGCACTCAGCCGTGCCGCCATAGCTGTGTAAGACGATGGCTTCCATACGCTGCGCTCAGCCGTGCCGCCATAGCTGTGTAAGACGATGGCTTCCATACGCTGCGCTCAGCCGAGCCGCCATAGCTGTGTAACACAATGGCTTCCATACGCTGCGCTCAGCCGAGCCGCCATAGCTGTGTAACACAATGGCTTCCATACGCTGCGCTCAGCCGTGCCGCCATAGCTGTGTAACACAATGCCTTCCATACGCTGCACTCAGCCGTGCCGCCATAGCTGTGTAACACAATGCCTTCCATACGCTGCGCTCAGCCGTGCCACCATAGCTGTGTAAGACGATGGCTTCCATACGCTGCGCTCAGCCGTGCCGCCATAGCTGTGTAAGACGATGGCTTCCATACGCTGCGCTCAGCCGTGCCGCCATAGCTGTGTAAGACGATGGCTTCCATACGCATTGCTCGGCCGTGCCGCCATAGCTGTGTAACACAATGGCTTCCATACGCATCGCTCGGCCGTGCCGCCATAGCTGTGTAAGACGATGGCTTCCATACGCATCGCTCGGCCGTGCCGCCATAGCTGTGTAAGACGATGCCTTCCATACGCTGCGCTCAGCCGTGCCGCCATAGCTGTGTAAGACAATGGCTTCCATACGCTGCGCTCAGCCGTGCCGCCATAGCTGTGTAAGACGATGCCTTCCATACGCTGCGCTCAGCCGTGCCGCCATAGCTGTGTAAGACGATGGCTTCCATACGCTGCACTCAGCCGTGCCGCCATAGCTGTGTAACACAATGGCTTCCATACGCTGCGCTCAGCCGTGCCGCCATAGCTGTGTAACACAATGGCTTCCATACGCTGCGCTCAGCCGTGCCGCCATAGCTGTGTAAGACGATGGCTTCCATACGCTGCACTCAGCCGTGCCGCCATAGCTGTGTAACACAATGGCTTCCATACGCTGCGCTCAGCCGTGCCGCCATAGCTGTGTAACACAATGGCTTCCATACGCTGCGCTCAGCCGTGCCGCCATAGCTGTGTAAGACGATGGCTTCCATACGCATCGCTCGGCCGTGCCACCATAGCTGTGTAACACAATGGCTTCCATACGCTGCGCTCAGCCGTGCCGCCATCGCTGTGTAAGACGATGGCTTCCATACGCAGCGCTCAGCCGTGCCGCCATAGCTGTGTAATATGATGGCTTCCATACGCATCGCTCGGCCGTGCCGCCATAGCTGTGTAATATGATGGCTTCCATACGCTGCGCTCAGCCGTGCCGCCATAGCTGTGTAACACAATGGCTTCCATAAGCTGCGCTCAGCCGTGCCGCCATAGCTGTGTAACACAATGGCTTCCATACGCTGCGCTCAGCCGTGCCGCCATAGCTGTGTAACACAATGGCTACCATACGCTGCGCTCAGCCGTTCCGCCATAGCTGCTTACTGTCATAAAGATTTGCAGTACGAGGCCTGGCAGCCATACCCACTGTCTCATCCTGCAGAGTTGGCGGATGTGTGCCAGGATCTGAGAGCTACAATGTGACTGATTCCTTCCCGGGAACATGAAGGGGCACACAGAGCGCTGCTTACTAGGGAGAGATGGGTGCTGTAGTACAGGAGAGGGGACGCTGGTGCACGGTGGGTGCTGTAGTACAGGAGAGGGGACGCTGGTCCACGATGGGTGCTGTAGTACAGGAGGGGATGCTGGTGCACAATGGGTGCTGTAGTACAGGAGGGGATGCTGGTGCACGATGGGTACTGTAGTACAGGAGAGGGGACGCTGGTGCACGGTGGGTGCTGTAGTACAAGAGAGGGGACGCTGGTGCACGATGGGTGCTGTAGTACAGGAGGGGATGCTGGTGCACGGTGCGTGCTGCAGTACAGTGACAGGTTGCTGGTGTACGGTAGGTGCTGTGGTACAGGAGAGGGGATGCTGGTGTACGGTGGGTGCTGTAGTACAGGAGAGGGGACGCTGGTGCACGGTGGGTGCTGTAATACAAGAGAGGGGATGCTGGAGCACGATGGGTGCTGTAGTACAGGAGTGGGGACGCTGGCGCACGATGGGTACTGTAGTACAGGAGAGGGGATGCTGGTGCACGGTGGGTGCTGTAGTGCAGTGAGGGGACGCTGGTGCACGGTGGGTGCTGTAGTACAGGAGAGGGGATGCTGATGCATGATGGGTGCAGTAGTACAGGAGAGGGGATGCTGGTGCATGGTGGTTGCTGTAGTGCAGTGAGGGGATGCTGGTGCACGGTGGGTGTTGTATTGCAGTGAGGGGATGCTGGTGCTGTAGTGCAGTGAGGGCACGCTGGGTGCTGTAGTGCAGTGAGTGGATGCTGGTGCGCAGTGGGTGCTGTAGTGCAGTGAGGAGACGCTGGTGCACGGTGGGTGCTGTAGTACAGGAGAGGGGACGCTGGTGCATGGTGGGTGCTGTAGTACAGGAGAGGGGACGCTGGTGCACGGTGGGTGCTGTAGTGCAGTGAGGGGACGCTGGTGCACGGTGGGTGCTGTAGTACAGTGAGGGCACGCTGGGTGCTGTTGTACAGTGAGGGCACGCTGGGTGCTGTAGTGCAGTGTGGGGATGCTGGTGCACGATGGGTGCTGTAGTACAGTGAGGGGACGCTGGTGCACGATGGGTGCTGTAGTACAGTGAGGGCATGCTGGGTGCTGTAGTACAGTGAGGGCACGCTGGGTGCTGTAGTGCAGTGTGGGGATGCTGGGGCACGCTGGGTGCTGTAGTGCAGTGTGGGGATGCTGGGGCACGGTGGGTGCTGTAGTGCAGTGAGGGGACGCTGGTGCACAGTGGGTTCTGTAGTACAGGAGAGGATGCGCTGGTGCACGGTGGGTGCTGAAGTGCAGTGAGGGGACGCTGGTGCACGGTGGGTGCTGTAGTGCAGTGAGGGGACGCTGGTGCACGGTGGGTGCTCTAGTACAGTGAGGGGACGCTGGTGCACGGTGGGTGCTGTAGTACAGTGAGGAGATGCTGGTGCACGATGGGTGCTGTAGTGCAGTGAGGGGACGCTGGTGCACGGTGGGTGCTGTAGTGCAGTGAGGGGAAGCTGGTGAACGATGGGTGCTGTAGTGCAGTGAGGGGACGCTGGGGCACGGTGGGTGCTGTAGTGCAGTGAGGGGACGCTGGGGCACGGTGGGTGCTGTAGTACAGTGAGGGGACGCTGGTGCACGATGGGTGCTGTAGTGCAGTGAGGGGACACTGGGGCACGGTGGGTGCTGTAGTACAGTGAGGGGACGCTGGTGCACGATGGGTGCTGTAGTGCAGTGAGGGGACGCTGGGGCACGGTGGGTGCTGTAGTGCAGTGAGGGGACTCTGGGGCACGGTGGGTGCTGTAGTGCAGTGAGGGGACGCTGGTGCACGATGGGTGCTGTAATACAGGAGAGGGGACGCTGGTGCACGGTGGGTGCTGTAGTACAGGAGAGGGGACGCTGGTGCATGGTGGGTGCTGTAGTACAGGAGAGGGGACGCTGGTGCAGGGTGGGTGCTGTAGTGCAGTGAGGGGACGCTGGTGCACGGTGGGTGCTGTAGTACAGGAGAGGGGACGCTGGTGCACGATGGGTGCTGTAGTACAGGAGAGGGGATGCTGGTGCACGATGGGTGCTGTAGTACAGTGAGGGGACGCTGGTGCACGACTGGTGCTGTAGTACAGTGAGGGCACGCTGGGTTCTGTAGTGCAGTGTGGGGATGCTGGGGCACGGTGGGTGCTGTAGTGCAGTGAGGGGACGCTGGTGCACAGTGGGTTCTGTAGTACAGGAGAGGATGCGCTGGTGCACGGTGGGTGCTGTAGTGCAGTGTGGGGACGCTGGTGCACGGTGGGTGCTCTAGTACAGTGAGGGAACGCTGGTGCACGGTGGGTGCTGTAGTACAGTGAGGGGATGCTGGTGCACGATGGGTGCTGTAGTGCAGTGAGGGGACGCTGGTGCACGGTGGGTGCTGTAGTGCAGTGAGGGGACGCTGGTGAATGATGGGTGCTGTAGTGCAGTGAGGGGACGCTGGGGCACGGTGGGTGCTGTAGTGCAGTGAGGGGACGCTGGGGCACGGTGGGTGCTGTAGTGCAGTGAGGGGACTCTGGGGCACGGTGGGTGCTGTAGTACAGTGAGGGGACGCTGGTGCACGATGGGTGCTGTAGTGCAGTGTGGGGACGCTGGTGCACGGTGGGTGCTGTAGTGCAGTGAGGGGACGTTGTGAGGCGGGCGCGGCAGTAAATGTAAATACGGGGTGTAACTCTCACAATAGTGAATAGGAGGCAGCCAGTAGAACAGGCTGAGTAGTCGGGTGGTGTCCGACAGACCATGAGAACTGCACAGAGTAATCCTGTGCCCTGGAGCAGAAACAGCAGAGATGATCCGCCACACCCATCCAGGGTGTACCTAAGAGTACACTCATTGGGATGGCATGTAATCAGGAGGGGGGAGACCACTACATACTACACATGACAGATCCTGGTGGTGTCAGCTGGTACACCCAGTGCCAGGTCTATTTATACCATACCCATGGCAGACTGGAGCTGGTACAAGGGCACAGCAAAGAAATAGCCAGTAACTCTGCACCTTGGCAGAAGCATGTTGCCCTGCAGGGGGGGCAGAAGTGCAGCCAGGGGCAAATCCAGCCATGAATGACCCTGCATAACTCTGATCTGCTCCGATTGTAGAACGGTCCCTATTGTTCCCTACATACAGATGCTGCCAATGACAACGTGACACCCTCCCGTCCCTTCTGCCACCACATCCACCCTCTATTCTTCTCCAGTATGAGCCCCCTCCCAGCACCACCCTCCTCTTCCTCACCAGCACTTGCATATTGGAGGGTGGGGGGTGTCCCTGGCTGAGGCACATGATTTAGAAGGAATGTTTTGGGGAAGGCGTTGCTATTGGCTGATGCACTTTAGTGTCTCTGGGTGGAGCTCAGCTGTGACTCAACAATTCTGTTTTCCTTCTGCGGTGACTGAACAGGAGAGGACTTGCTCTGCACAGAATTCCTCCGTCTGCTCCCTCTGCGCAGGGCAACAGAGCCTGCTCCGTCTGCGCAGGAAAACAGAGCCTGCTCCGTCTGCGCAGGAAAACAGAGCCTGCTCCGTCTGCACAGGAAAACAGAGCCTGCTCCGTCTGCACAGGATCCCCCACCCTGCCGCCTTCTGTACAAGACATCCGACCTGCTCCATCTGCACAGATTCCCCCAGTCCACTCTGAATCCTCCCTGCCTGCTGCTTCTGTCCAGGAGAACACAGTCTACTTCATCTGCTCCCTCAGCACAGAATCCCCTGTTCTGCTCCGCCTGCACAGCTACACCACCCTCTGCTCCATCTGCACAGAGTTCCCGGGTCTGCTCCCTCTGCACATAGCCAAAATGTTTATGATTAATAATTTCATGAAAGAAGTGACGGGCGGAGCAGGAGGCTCTGGCCAAGGAGGTGGTGGCGGCATCGGGAATGTTGTGAAAGGGCTAGTCGGCAGCGTTGCAGGGTCCGGCCAAGGTGGATCCGTCGGCAACATCGTGCAAGGGGCCCTGGGCAGTTTAGCAGGATCCGGACAAGGTGGCGGAGCCGGCAAGTTCCTGCAAGGCGCCCTCAGCAGCCTGAGCGGGTCTGGCGGGTCTGGTGGACAGGCCGGCGGGGCGGGGAAACTTTTCGCAGGACCCGCAGGAGCTGGGGGATCAGGTGGAAAAGGAATGAACATACTCGGAGGGATTCTGGGTGTCATTGGCGATGTCATTGCTAATTACAAGCCAGAGCCTCCTCCAGTGCCATCCGCCAACAGTTACCTACAGGAGGCCACGGAGAACGACGAGCAGCGGCAGTTCCGCCGCCTCTTTAATCAGCTGGCAGGAGAGGACATGCAGGTGTCCCCAGTGGAGCTGCAGAATGTCCTCAACAAGGTGGTGGCCAAGCACCAGGACCTGAAGACAGATGGTTTCAGCATAGACACGTGCCGCAGTATGGTCGCGGTCATGGACAGCGACGGGACGGGCAAACTGGGCTTTGAAGAGTTCAAGTATCTCTGGAACAACATAAAGAAGTGGCAATGCATCTACAAGCAGTTTGACGCGGAGAAGACGGGCTACATCCCGGGCAGTGCCATGCCAGCAGCTGTGCAGGCTGCCGGCTTCCAGATCCCCGACCAGCTGCACCAGCTCCTCATCCGGCGCTACGCCGACAACAAGGGCAACGTGAACTTCGACAGCTTCATCAGCAGCATGGTCCGCATGGACTGCATGTTCCGGGCCTTTAAGGCGTTGGACAGGGAGGGGAACGGACAGGTGCAGGTGAGGCTGCCGGAATGGCTGAAGATGACCATCTACTCCTAGGGACGTGTGTCCGGGCACTGTGTCATTGGTGTAAGCTGCTCTCTCCTTATATATATGCTGAATTATAGCAATAAACGCAGATTGTACGGGAGCAGCCGCGGCCTGGACATTACATCACTGCGCGCACAGGGCAGGGGTTAGACAGTCTGAATTCAGGCGGTGGTCGATGGATGTGGTACTACACATCACAGTGCACATGGTCCTACACCTAGCTCTCTGCACATGTTGAATCTGCCCCCCCTGCAGTGCAGCATTGTGTTACCCAGGTGCTCAGTTACTGGCTGCTTCTGCATATAGCCCTCACAAATGCTGGGCAGCTTAAAGGTGCGTACACGGGCTATAATCGCTGGCAATATGGTCGCTGAGTGTCCATATTGCCAACGATTGGAGTGCGCACTGGCGATAAATCGCGCTCCCGTTTTTAGTCCCCTTATGATCTCCTGCGACCAGCTGACTCCCTCTGCGGCACCGCCCAGCAGAGGTTCTCTTTTATCAGCGACATCTTTGGAGAAGGAGACACTGAGCAATATATCGCCCCGTGTGTACACAGCTTTATTCTCACACTGCAATGTAGCTCTGAGCTAGGACACGCCCCTCCCACATCTAACTCTCTGCACATGTTACATCTGCCCCCTGCAGCGCAGCATGGTGTTACCCAGGTGCTCAGTTACTGGCTGCTTCTGCATGTAGCCCACACATGCTGGGCAGCTTTATTCTCACACTGCAATGTAGCTCTGAGCTAGGACACGCCCCTCCCACATCTGACTCTCTGCACATGTTACATCTACCCCCCTGCAGTGCAGCATGGTGTTACCCAGGTGCTCAGTTACTGGCTGCTTCTGTATGTAGCCCACACCTAACTCTCTGCACATGTTACATCTGCCCCCTGCAGTGCAGCATGGTGTTACCCAGGTGCTCGGTTACTGGCTGCTTCTGTATGTAGCCCACGCCTAACTCTCTGCACATGTTACATCTGCCCCCTGCAGTGCAGCATGGTGTTACCCAGGTGCTCAGTTACTGGCTGCTTCTGTATGTAGCCCACACAACTCTCTGCACATGTTACATCTGCCCCCTGCAGTGCAGCATGGTGTTACCCAGGTGCTCAGTTACCGGCTGCTTCTGTATGTAGCCCACACAACTCTCTGCACATGTTACATCTGCCCCCTGCAGCGCAGCATGGTGTTACCCAGGTGCTCAGTTACCGGCTGCTTCTGTATGTAGCCCACACCTAACTCTCTGCACATGTTACATCTGTCCCCTGCAGCGCAGCATGGTGTTACCCAGGTGCTCAGTTACTGGCTGCTTCTGTATGTAGCCCACACCTAACTCTCTGCACATGTTACATCTGTCCCCTGCAGCGCAGCATGGTGTTACCCAGGTGCTCAGTTACCGGCTGCTTCTGTATGTAGCCCACACCTAACTCTCTGCACATGTTACATCTGTCCCCTGCAGTGCAGCATGGTGTTACCCAGGTGCTCAGTTACTGGCTGCTTCTGTATGTAGCCCACACATGCTGGGCAGCTTTATTCTCACACTGCAATGTAGATCTGAGCTAGGACACACCCCTCCCACACATAACTCTGCACATGTTACATCTGCCCCCTGCAGTGCAGCATGGTGTTACCCAGGTGCTCAGTTACTTGTTGCTTCTGTATGTAGACCTCACATGCTGGACAGCTTAAGGGCCACATTTATCAAATAATATTTGCGGCTAAATCCCCGAAAACGGGTTTACCGCAAATATTAAGTATCCCCCCAATGTATCACAGGGGACCGCAGCAGGAATCTCCGACCCCTGCTGCAATCCCCCCTGCACCGTCGCCGGCCGCATCCCCCATAGGTTTCTATGGGGGATGCGAAGCTGCCCGATGTATCAACATCGGGCAGCCCGGCATCGCAGCACTGGGCTATCGCCATTCTGGGATGGCGATAGCCCATTGTAGCCCGAGCGGCAGTGCGGTCAGCGGGGTCACAGTCAGCGCGTAACCGCACATGCGCAGACCCCCGGCTTCCGGCTCTAGGCATCGCAGGGACGGGCAGAGCCCTGTCTCTGCGCCTAGCAGGTGATACGTAGGGGCGAAATGATCAGAGCTTTGCACAGGACTGTACTGTACAGAAATAACACAAAGCACAACTGCACACTGTAGGGGGGGAATGTAATAGGATGAGAGTCAGAAAGTGAAGTATCTTGTATTTATGTTGTATAAACACATCAAACACATGAATACACAGAAATATATTTTATTTGGGCATAAAACAAGGTTTCAAAACATGAAACAAAGTGCGTGTACTCTCAGGTACTGAATGTGAATGCCAAGCAATCATGTCCTTGCACATATATAGTGCCAGTTACATATCATGTCCCCAGTAGTGCCAGTTACATATCATGTCCCCGGTAGTGCCAGTTACATATCATGTCCCCAGTAGTGCCAATTACATATCATGTCCTCAGTAGTGCCAATTACATATCATGTCCCCAGTAGTGCCAGTTACATATCATGTCCTCAGTAGTGCCAGTTACATATCATGTCCTCAGTAGTGCCAGTTACATATCATGTCCCCGGTAGTGCCAGTTACATATCATGTCCCCGGTAGTGCCAGTTACATATCATGTCCCCGGTAGTGCCAGTTACATATCATGTCCCCAGTAGTGCCAGTTACATATCATGTCCCCGGTAGTGCCAGTTACATATCATGTCCCCGGTAGTGCCAGTTACATATCATGTCCCCGGTAGTGCCAGTTACATATCATGTCCCCGGTAGTGCCAGTTACATATCATGTCCCCGGTAGTGCCATTTACATATCATGTCCCCGGTAGTGCCAGTTACATATCATGTCCCCGGTAGTGCCATTTACATATCATGTCCCCGGTAGTGCCAGTTACATATCATGTCCCCGGTAGTGCCAGTTACATATCATGTCCCCGGTAGTGCCAGTTACATATCATGTCCCCGGTAGTGCCAGTTACATATCATGTCCCCGGTAGTGCCAGTTACATATCATGTCCCCGGTAGTGCCAGTTACATATCATGTCCCCGGTAGTGCCAGTTACATATCATGTCCCCGGTAGTGCCAGTTACATATCATGTCCCCGGTAGTGCCAGTTACATATCATGTCCCCGGTAGTGCCAGTTACATATCATGTCCCCGGTAGTGCCAGTTACATATCATGTCCCCGGTAGTGCCAGTTACATATCATGTCCCCGGTAGTGCCAGTTACATATCATGTCCCCGGTAGTGCCAGTTACATTTCATGTCCCCAGTAGTGCCAGTTACATTTCATGTCCCCAGTAGTGCTCTTACAGATGTCACCAGTAGTGACAGTTATATATCATGTCCCCAGTAGTGCCAGTTACATATGTCTCCAGTAGTACCAGTTACATATGTCCCCAGTAGTACCATTTACATATCATGTCCCCAGTAGTGCTCTTACAGATGTCCCCAGTAGTGCCAGTTACATGTCATGTCCCCAGTAGTGCTCTTACAGATGTCCCCAGTAGTGCCAGTTACATATCATGTCCTCGGTAGTGCCAGTTACATATGTCCCCAGTAGAACCAGTTACATATCATGTCCTCAGTAGTGCCAGTTACATATGTCCCCAGTAGTACCAGTTACATATCATGTCCCCAGTAGTGCCAGTTACATATCATGCCCTCAGTAGTGCCAGTTACATATGTCCCCAGTAGTACCAGTTACATATCATGTCCCCAGTAGTACCAGTTACATATCATGTCCCCAGTGCCAGTTACATATTATGCCCTCAGTAGTGGCAGTTACATATCATGTCCCAGTAGTGCCAGTTACATATCATTTCCTCAGTAGTGCTGTAACAGATGTCCTAAGTAGTGCAAGCTACATATCATGTCCCCAGTAATGCCAGTTACATATAATTTCCTCAGTAGTGCTGTAACAGATGTTCCCAGTAGTGCAAGTTACATATCATGTACCCAGTAGTGCCAGTTACATATCATGTCCCCAGTAGTGCAAGTTACATATCATGTACCCAGTAGTGCCAGTTACATATCATGTCCCCAGTAGTGCCAGCTACATATCATGTCCCCACTAGTGCCAGTTATATATCATGTCCTCAGTAGTGCTGTAACAGATGTCCCCAGTAGTGCTGTAACAGATGTCCCCCAGTAGTGCCAGTTACATATCATGTCCTCAGTAGTGCTAGTTGCATATCATGTCCCCAGTAGTGCTGTTACATATCATGTCCTCAGTAGTGCCAGTTGCATATCATGTCCCCAGTAGTGCCAGTTACATATCATGTCCCCAGTAGTGCCAGTTACATATCATGTCCTCAGTAGTGCTAGTTGCATATCATGTCCCCAGTAGTGCCAGTTACATATCATGTCCTCAGTAGTGCTAGTTGCATATCATGTCCCCAGTAGTGCCAGTTACATATCATGTCCTCAGTAGTGCTAGTTGCATATCATGTCCCCAGTAGTGCCAGTTACATATCATGTCCCCAGTAGTGCCAGTTACATATCATGTCCTCAGTAGTGCCAGTTACATATCATGTCCTCAGTAGTGCTAGTTGCATATCATGTCCCCAGTAGTGCCAGTTACATATCATGTCCTCAGTAGTGCTAGTTGCATATCATGTCCCCAGTAGTGCCAGTTACATATCATGTCCTCAGTAGTGCTAGTTGCATATCATGTCCTCAGTAGTGCTAGTTGCATATCATGTCCCCAGTAGTGCCAGTTACATATCATGTCCCCAGTAGTGCCAGTTACATATCATGTCCCCAGTAGTGCCAGTTACATATCATGTCCCCAGTAGTGCCAGTTACATATCATGTCCTCAGTAGTGCTAGTTGCATATCATGTCCCCAGTAGTGCCAGTTACATATCATGTCCTCAGTAGTGCTAGTTGCATATCATGTCCCCAGTAGTGCCAGTTACATATCATGTCCCCAGTAGTGCTGTTACAGATGTCCCCAGTAGTGCCAGTTACATATCATGTCCCCAGTAGTGCTGTTACATATGTCCCCAGTAGTGCCAGTTACATATCATGTCCTCAGTAGTGCTAGTTGCATATCATGTCCCCAGTAGTGCCAGTTACATATCATGTCCTCAGTAGTGCTAGTTGCATATCATGTCCCCAGTAGTGCCAGTTACATATCATGTCCCCAGTAGTGCTGTTACATATGTCCCCAGAAGTGCTTTTAGCAAGAAGATTTTTTTTTACTTTCTGCAATGTATGGTTTTCGGAATAATTTGGATAACGGATATTTGGAGAAGGGAAACTCAACCTGTAATGAAATTTTTTTTAATTATTATATTCCCTGCTGGGTGAAAAATCCAATGTCCTTTGTCAGCACAGTTGGCACATGCTGGGTGGTAATATTCCTCCCAAATAGCATTGTAAATGCGATCAATGGTAAATGGGGCCCTGTGTCTCACAATGCAATGTAGCTCTGAGCTAGGACATGCCCCTCCCACACCTAACTCTCTGCACATGGTACATCTGCCCCCTGCAGCACAGCATGGTGTTACCCAGGTGCTCAGTTACTGGCAGCTTCTGCATGTAGCCCACACATGCTGCGCAGACACACCCTCCAACCCTGAACTATGTGCACGTTACATCTCCCCTCTTGCAGTGCAGCATTTTACCCAAGTGCAAAATTCCCAACTTGTTTTTGCTCTACTCTCAACTCAGATTCAGACCCTGTATCATGGAGTAGCGTACAGAATATCACTGGATTATATATAATGGTACACTATATTGCAAGGCACAGCAGTACAGTAGATCAAGAATCAGCATGCAGCAGTACAGTATATCACTGAGCATTATAAGTGGTACTGTATACAGCAGTACAGTATATCACTGAGCATTATAAGTGGTACAGTATATACACAGCGGTACTGTGTATTACAGAGCAGCGCAAAGTGGTACTGTGTATTACAGAGCATCGCACAGCGGTACTGTACTGTGTATTACAGAGCAGCGCACAGTGGTACAGTATATCACAGAGCAGAGCACAGTGGTACTGTATATCACAGAGCAGTGCACAACAGTACAGTATATCACAGAGCAGCGCACAGTGGTACTGTATATCACAGAGCAGTGCACAACAGTACAGTATATCACTGAGCATTATAAGTGATACAGTATATCACAGAGCATTGCACAGTGGTACAGTATATCACAGTGCAGAGCACAGTGGTACTGTATATCACAGAGCAGTGCACAACAGTACAGTATATCACAGAGCAGCGCACAGTGGTACTGTATATCACAGAGCAGTGCACAACAGTACAGTATATCACTGAGCATTATAAGTGATACAGTATATCACAGAGCATTGCACAGTGGTACAGTATATCACAGAGCATCGCACAGCGGTAATATATATCACAGAGCAGTGCACAACAGTACAGTATATCACAGAGCAGCGCACAGTGATACTGTATATCACAGAGCAGTGCACAACAGTACAGTATATCACTGATCATTATAAGTGGTACAGTATATCACAGAGCAGTACACAGCGGTACTGTACATCACAGCGCAGCGCACCGCAGTACTGCATACATCAGAGCAGCGCACAGCGATACTGTATATTACAGAGCAGCGCACCATGGTACTGCATATAACAGCAGCGCACAGCTGTACTGTATATCACAGAGCAGCCCACCATGGTACCGCATATAACAGAGCAGAGCACAGTGGTGCAGTATATCACAGAGCAACGCACAGCGGTACAGTATATCACAGAGCAGCACACAGCGGTACTGTACATCACAGAGCAGCACACAGCGGTACTGTACATCACAGAGCAGCGCACCACAGTACTGCATATATCAGAGCAGCGCACAGCGGTACTGTATATTACAGAGCAGCGCACCATGGTACTGCATATAACAGAGCAGCGTACAGCTGTACTGTATATCACAGAGCAGCGCACCGTGGTACCGCATATAACAGAGCAGCGCACAGCGGCACTGCATTTCACAGAGCAGCACATAGCGGTACTGCATTTCACAGAGCAGCGCACAGCGGTACAGTATATCACAGAGCAGCGCACAGCGGTACAGTATATCACAGAGCAGCGCACAGCGGTACAGTATATCACAGAGCAGCGCACAGCGGTACAGTATATCACAGAGCAGCGCACAGTGGTACTGTAGATCACAGAGCAGCGCACAGCGGTACTGCATATATCAGAGCAGCGCACAGCGGTACTTTATATCACAGAGCAGCGTACAGCGGTACAGTGTATCACAGAGCAGCGTACAGCGGTACAGTGTATCACAGAGCAGTGCACAGCGGTACTTTATATCACAGAGCAGCCCACCGTGGTACCGCATATAACAGAGCAGCGCACAGCGGTACTGCATTTCACAGAGCAGCACATAGCGGTACTGCATTTCACAGAGCAGCGCACAGCGGTACAGTATATCACAGAGCAGCGCACAGCGGTACAGTATATCACAGAGCAGCGCACAGTGGTACAGTATATCACAGAGCAGCGCACAGTGGTACTGTAGATCACAGAGCAGCGCACAGCGGTACTGCATATATCAGAGCAGCGCACAGCGGTACTTTATATCACAGAGCAGCCCACCGTGGTACCGCATATAACAGAGCAGCGCACAGAGGTACTGCATTTCACAGAGCAGCACATAGTGGTACTGTATATCACAGAGCAGCGCACAGCGGTACAGTATATCACAGAGCAGCGCACAGCGGTACAGTATATCACAGAGCAGCGCACAGTGGTACTGTAGATCACAGAGCAGCGCACAGCGGTACTGCATATATCAGAGCAGCGCACAGCGGTACTTTAAATCACAGAGCAGCGTACAGCGGTACAGTGTATCACAGAGCAGTGCACAGCGGTACTTTATATCACAGAGCAGCCCACCGTGGTACCGCATATAACAGAGCAGCGCACAGCGGTACTGCATTTCAGAGAGCAGCACATAGTGGTACTGTATATCACAGAGCAGCGCACAGCGGTACAGTATATCACAGAGCAGCGCACAGCGGTACAGTATATCACAGAGCAGCGCACAGTGGTACTGTAGATCACAGAGCAGCGCACAGCGGTACTGCATATATCAGAGCAGCGCACAGCGGTACTGCATATATCAGAGCAGCGTACAGCGGTACAGTGTATCACAGAGCAGCGCACAGCAGTACTGTATATCACAGAGCAGCGTACAGCGGTACAGTGTATCACAGAGCAGTGCACAGCGGTACAGTGTATCACAGAGCAGCCCACCGTGGTACCGCATATAACAGAGCAGCGCACAGCGGTACTGCATTTCACAGAGCAGCACATAGTGGTACTGTATATCACAGAGCAGCGCACAGCGGTACAGTATATCACAGAGCAGCGCACAGCGGTACAGTATATCACAGAGCAGCGCACAGCGGTACAGTATATCACAGAGCAGCGCACAGCGGTACAGTATATCACAGAGCAGCGCACAGCGGTACAGTATATCACAGAGCAGCGCACAGCGGTACAGTAGATCACAGAGCAGCGCACAGCGGTACAGTATATCACAGAGCAGCGCACAGCGGTACTGCATATATCAGAGCAGCGCACAGCGGTACTTTATATCACAGAGCAGTGCACAGCAGTACTGTATATAACAGAGCAGCGTACAGCAGTACAGTGTATCCTAGAGCAGTGCACAGAGGTACTGTATATCACAGAGCAGCGCACAGCGGTACTGCATATATCAGAGCAGCGCACAGCGGTACTTTATATCACAGAGCAGCGTACAGCGGTACAGTGTATCACAGAGCAGCGCACAGCAGTACTGTATATCACAGCAGCGTACAGCGGTACAGTGTATCCTAGAGCAGTGCACAGCGGTACTGTATATCACAGAGCAGCGCACAGCGGTACTGTATATCATAGAACAGCGTATATTGGATACCATGTATCACGGAGTAGGGTGTTTGGATACAGTGTATCACAGAGAAGTGTTAACAAGGGCCATGAATTACAGGGAAGTGTATGGGGGCACACCGCCTGATAACAGCACTGACCCAAATGGCTAGAGCCGGGAACCCTGCACTGCCCTTCATCAACCCGCAGTTCTGGGAGCAGCAGTCCCGTCCTCCCCATGGATGGACCAGCCCACAGGTGAGTCTGAGATGCAATGGTGCAGTCTGATATTAGAGGACAATTACCAACAGGGTTGAGGGACACTGCGCTCCACAGTGCCCTACAAGGGTGTAGTAAGATGGCGGACACAGTAGCTCTACTAGGAGTAGTAAGATGGCGGACACACACACGGCGGCGCCGTACTACGTAGGGTATACAAAGATGGCGGACACAGCGGCGCTACCAGGGTATACAAAGATGGCGGACACAGCGGCGCTACTACGAGTAGTAAGATGGCGGACACAGCGGCGCTACCAGGGTGTAGTAAGATGGCGGACACAGCGGCGCTACTACGAGTAGTAAGATGGCGGACACAGCGGCGCTACCAGGGTGTAGTAAGATGGCGGACACAGCGCCGCTACCAGGGTGTAGTAAGATGGCGGACACAGCGCCGCTACCAGGGTGTAGTAAGATGGCGGACACAGCGCCCCTACCAGGGTGTAGTAAGATGGCGGACACAGCGCCGCTACCAGGGTGTAGTAAGATGGCGGACACAGCGCCGCTACCAGGGTGTAGTAAGATGGCGGACACAGCGCCCCTACCAGGGTGTAGTAAGATGGCGGGTGCTCCCGGGTAAACAATACGCCCGTTACCTACCTCCGCTCTCTGCCGCTGTTTTAGCTCCTGCTGGGCGCTCTTCTGTTTGGCTTTCTCCAGGCGGGACAGCGCGTCTCTGGCTTTGGATTTATCCCTTCGGCCTGGGGTCTCCATGGC
>NW_028142681.1:0-39041 GCF_055691185.1 Crinia signifera
TGAATTAGGCCCTACAGTATGTCCTATACAGCAATGACCCGCAAACTATGCCCCACACAGTATTGCCCCACACAGTATTGCCCACACAGTATTGCCCCACACAGTACTGCCCACACAGTATTGCCCCACACAATAATGCCCCACACAATAATGCCCCACACAGTATTGCCCACACAATAATGCCCCACACAGTATTGCCCCACATAATAATGTCCCACACAGTATTGCCCACGCAATAATGCCCCACACAGTATTGCTCACACAGTATTGCCCACACAGTATTGCCCACACAATGATGCCCCACACAGTATTGCCCCACATAATAATGCCCCACACAGTACTGCCCCACACAGTATTGCCCACACAATAATGCCCCACACAGTATTGCCCACACAATAATGCCCACACAGTATTGCCCACACAATAATGCCCCACACAGTACTGCCCCACACAGTATTGCCCACACAATAATGCCCCACACAGTATTGCCCACACAATAATGCCCACACAGTATTGCCCACACAGTATTGCCCACACAGTACTGCCCTGCACATTAAGCCCCTCACAATTATGCCCTGCACATTGGGGGTATTAAGACCTCAGCATTGTGCACGTGCATATGGATCACTGTACGCCTGCCTGTAGCCAAACAGCGACAAAAATGAGCATTTCTTTTCATCGCTATTTGACTGGCAGGAAGCCGATGTTTGGGGGGTGTCACCCAGCCACTATCTGGGAGTGTCAGGGGAACCACTGGCCTGCCGAAACATTTTAGGGAGGGTCCTGTGACATCAGCTCCGGCCTCAATCAGTCTGTCTCTGTCGCACAGTAGGATCTGGGTTTCGCACAGACTGAAAACCCAGCTATTCGCTGATTGATGTGATTTTCACAAGCCATTTTCAGGGCAGGATTTCCCTCTGACTGGGTGGTGACTAAGGGGCCCATTTATTATTGATCGCATTTACAATGCAATCTGGGCTGAATATTACCGCCCAGGATCGCATTGTAAACACATCACAGGGATGTATCATCCCTGAGGGCGCAGGGACAGGGCTCCGAAAAGAGTCCGTCCCTGCGATGTCCGGAGCCGGGTGCCAGGGGGTCTGCGCTTGCGCGGTTAGCGCTGACCCCCCGCCAAACGCACTGCAGCCCAGGCAGTGCAATCCCATAGCCATAGGCTACAATGGGCTATTGCCATCTCAGCTCCGCTCCAGAACAGCCTCTTTGTATCACAGCCGCCGAGTAGGTCCTGGGCTACGCAGGGGCAAACGCAGGATTCTCATGGGGGGGTTTCCGTATGGGATAAGGTCAGAATCCTGGTGGTCAGGATGTCGGTGTTCAGTGTATGCCAGCATCCCTACTGCCTTCATATAACCGGCCATCAGGATGCCATCAACGGAATCCTGACAGCCTGCATCCCGATTAGTAAGTATGTGGGGACTGCTAGCTTGCGCCCAGGGAATGGAGGTTAGGGATAGGCACTAGTGAGGGGACATAGGGATAGGCTGCGGAGCAGGGAGAAGGGGGTAGGTTTAGGCTGCAGGGTTATGCACTTAAGGGGAGGAATAGGGTCAGGCTGCATGGGGGGGTAGGATTAGGTTGCTAAAAGGGAGAGTTAGGAGGGCAGGCGAGCAGTGGCGTAGCTAGGGTGGAGCAGGCGGAGCACTTGCTCCGGGCGCTGTAATATAACTTGGCGCCGGAGCCGTGCACTCTGCTGCCGGCTCCCCCGCCCTGCTCCCACAATTCGCCCGCTCGCCATTCCCCGCTGTGCCGGCTGGAGACGGAGTCCCGGACACATGAACTCATACATGATCTGACCAGGGACTCCATTTTTTAAAATGGGCGGGTCCCCTGGGACACGCCCCACGCTGATTGGTCGGGCACTGGCAGGATCGACATGGATTCCTGGGCGGCAGCTTCGCGGGAACGTGGCGGCGCAGGAGTCACCGGCTGGGAGGGGGAGTCAGGAGCGGCAGATGGGGAGGACAGCAGCATTGTCTGGTCAGTGGGCAGAACCACCCCCACCCCGGTGCCTATTCATTGCCGCACGCTGCCCCGGGCTTTGAGCTTGTAGCACCGCGCTAGTTGCAGGGCGGCGGGTGGGAAGCTGATGTTGAAAAGACTGGCCAGACGTTGGTTGGCTGAATTCTCTCAGCTAATCAGTGTCCTTTCAAAATCAGCAGCGCCTCCCGCTGCCGGGCAAAATAGCGCTACAGCTACAGGATTCCAGCCGTCGGCTTCCGGCAGCGGCTGGGAGACAGGCATGCACCCTGGCAGTGTACGTGTGTATGACATGTGAGAGCTGGGCACCTTTAGTGGCAGAGGCTGGGAGTCTCCATGGTGGCTACCATCATCTCCCTGCTGACAGCTCTGTGTCACATTACACTGTTTGTGTAATGGTGACGAGTGTGGTGGCAGTAGAGTGACCCCAGGTAGGCAGGGCCATGGACCGAGGGCTGCAGCTGGGAGCAGAGTGACAGGAGGGCAGCTATCAGTGAGAAGCAGGGCAGGGACACAACACAGAGGTCCGACCGCTGCTGGTGGCTTAGCCTGCTGTCCCCGCCCCCTCTTATAGATCTTAGGTTGGGGCCGGCTGATGTGCATTGTGCACTGCAGGAACATGTATAGGTCTCGGTAAGCGGCTGCGGCTGATGCCTGCCTGGTGCTTCCTGCCCGACACCCGGCAAATAAGCTTCCAGTCGCAGCAGATCCCTGGGGCAGTGCCGTCTTGGTCATTGGGGTAGGCCCCTAGAATCCTTGGGGCCCTTAGGCAACTGCCCATTGTGTAAAGACGGCACTGGTGTGCGTAATCCTGGCACAGTAGGTCAAGGTGCCTCTGTGCACAAGTGGCACTATTGTGTGGGACTCAGAAAAACACAATTATGACCCCATTTTTTGGACGTGAGGGGTCCCAGGGACCCACTATTTTTTGGCAATTATGTGTCAAATGTGTAATGGGCATTACGGTTTGTTATATAGTATGTAATGGGCATTACGGTGTGTTATATAGTATGTAATGGGCATTACGGTGTGTTATATAGTATGTAATGGGCATTACGGTTTGTCATATAGTATGTAATGGGCATTACGATTTGTTATATAGTATGGAATGGTCATCATGTGTGGCTTTATGTGTAATTGGCATTATGGCATGTGGCTTTATGTGTAATTGGCATTATGCCATGTGGCTTTATGTGTAATGGCTATTACAAAGTTCACAAAAATGTGCAATGGGCATTACTGTATAATGTTAGGCCACACACCCTTTATCACCGCGCAAGAGCCCCGCATACTAAAAATTGGGGGGGGGGGGGGGCCTTGCTCCGGGCACCGTGGCGCCTAGCTACACCACTGCAGGCGAGAAAGGGCTAGGCTGCCGAAAGAGCCCCTGTCGGGATTTACAGTATGGGGATGCCTGGCTCGGTCAGGTGACCGCTGGTATCCTGAGCGCAGGGATCCTGTAAGTATCCCTTCCATACATATACACACACACACATATATTCAGCAAAATCAGAACTCCAAGGGGAACTTAATCATGAAATCACAGCATGTCCCCTACTGTAGTTTGTAAATATTCATACAACTGTACAAACATATACACAGTATACTTACAAACAGACATACACAAAGGAGACACACACACAAACACACAGTCAGTGGTTTAAATATATAAATACATACTACAGGTGCACACACACATCCATCCATACAGCAAAAACATACATACATACATACATTCATACATACAGATGGGGCAGGATACATCCTGGCTGGCGGATCGCAGGAACGTCCCCGCTGGCGATCCGCCAGCAGCCTCGCCATCCATCAGACTGAGACGCGCGTGCGGGGCGACGGAAACCCTGTCCGTCTCCGCCTCAGGGAGATGGACAGGGTTAGGGGGGGTTAGGGGGGGGTGCGGGCAGGTGGCGGGGACCCGGGTTACCGCCGACAAGCCGGCGGGGACCCGGGGGAGCGGATGGAAGCGCCGTCGGAAGGGGACGCGTGCGCCTCTCGTGCGCGCGCGTCCCCTTCTCGCCATCGACATGGCGCTGGCGGGGGATGGCGGCTGGCGTCGCCAGCGCCATTCCCTGCCAGGATGGGTCTAGCTCCATCTGTACATACAGCAAAAACGCACAACATACTTAAACCTCCCAACAAATGCAATAAACATACCCGCACACAGCAGCATACAGGCAAGTACACACAGCCGCCCATAAAAATGCAGCCATGATTATTTACTAAACAGTGTAAACTTACCCAGCAGGTCATTGTCCGTGCTCCTCTACCACCCGCCGCCATTGCCGCCACCCCCGACCTGCATATCAGCCACTGTCTCCAGGAGTCCGGCTGCACCACTGCGCTATTGCCACCACCCCTGACCTGCATGCCATCAGTCACTGCCTCCGGGAGTCCGGCCAGCCTGGCTGCACCACCGCACCATTGCCGCCACCCCTGACCTGCATGCAGTCAGTCACTGCCTACGGGAGTCCGGCCAGCCCGGCTGCAGCACCGTTTAGCACTAAGTCCTATGGGAACAGTAATGCCTGGCAGTGATAGGGGCTTGCATGCGGCAGCAGCTCCCTCAGGCCGGGGGATGGGGCAGGGGCAACGGCCGCTTAAATATCCGTGGCACTTGAGCCACGTAAAATATATCAAATGCACAGATAGATCGGGGGGAGGGGTTTCCAGGTACTCGGAAACCCCCCCTGCATGCGCGCCTGGTGCTACACACACAGTGGGAGCCATAATTTCATGGGGAGCCGCATGTGAATAGATTTGCCGCTATTCGCAGTCCTATACTAAGCAATTCCCAGGCTTGTACGGGGCGGGATTTTACATAGTAACATAGTTTGTGCACGTGAAAAAAGACATTCGTCCATCAAGTTCAACCTATAACTGATCTCCTGTGGTGTAAATGACCCAGATGAGGTTACCGTCTATTCATTATAACTCCGGATCACCCACAGAGGCTGTCCAATCTGTGCCCACTATAGGACATTATATTAATGATTGTACCCCTGTATACTATTTTCTAATAAAATAGTTTTTCCAATTTTTAAACATATTAACTGAATTCTCCTATCACATCCTTCTCTGGCAGAGTACCACTGTTTTTTTTTACTTTTCCCATCATGTACTGGGTCCACGTATACCTGGTGGGCGAATATAAATCTGTTGCGAGTGAAGTGGGCCCGTGAGAGTCAGTGGCGTAGCTTTGTTTGGGGCGCCCCCACCTGCCGTTAATGGGGGGGGGGCGCCCCCCTCCCCGCCCGTCCGGCCGCCTGTGCCCCCTCCAGTGCCCCCTCCCCCCATTGCCGCATGCTTACCTGTACGAGCGTCCCGGCTCCCCTCCTGGCTTCAATTAATTCTATGCAGACGGACCACGATAAAATGGCCGCCCCCATACCGCAGACAGTTTCAGAGAACAGTCTGCTTTATGGGGCGGCCATTTTATCGTAGTCCGTCTCCATAGCATTGATTGAAGCCAGGAGGGGAGCCGGGACATGCGGACAGGTAAGCCTGTGGGGGATGGGGGGCGGGGGGATTACTATAGCACCGCAGCCCCCCCGGCGCCCCCATATGCACAGCGCCCCCCCCCCGTGCGACCGCGGGGGCTGCGGTGCTATAGTTACGCCACTGGTTAGAGTACAATCCAGTCAAAAAAAGAATATAACCTACACCTACGTAACTTACAAATGAAATAAAAAACACTGTGAAGGCATCTAACAACTTCCGCCCTCATCTAACATCACATCCTAGACAAAAAATGGTAACCAGAACCGTACACTGTATCCTACATGAGGCCATAACAATGATTTATACAGTGGCATGATTACACTGTTTTCCCTAGCCCCTATGTGCCCTTTATGCATGCTAATACCTTATTTGGCCTTGCTTCTGCTCCTTGACATTGGGCAGTGCTGCTAAAGCCCCATACACACTAGAAGATCCCTGCTGACCGCGGGGGGTCTGCAAACACACTTGCCGATGCTGCACTGGAGAAGGCCAATGCCAGGGGGCGGAGTGACGGTCATGAGCAGATGTGTATAATAACTAAGAGGGAGCAGGTGTGAGGCATTACTAATGGGGGCAGGTGTGAGGCATTACTAATGGGGGCAGGTGTGTGGAATTACTAATGGGGGCAGGTGTGAGGCATTACTAATGGGGGCTGGTGTGTGGAAATATGAGGGACATGGAATAATGTGAATTTTTACTACTTTGGTGTAAAATTTCACTCATTCCGTGTGGCATAATGTGACTTTTGGCTCAGTCTGTATGGCATAATATGTAAGAGGCAAGTATAAGGGGCCTACTATTGTGTTGCATGTTGTGTAAAAGGGTATATGGTGTGCTACAATACATTCGAAGACATACCGCCTTTTTAGTGACCACACACCCTATTTCTAGAGTGCGGCCCTCAAATATCTGCTGGAAGTATTAAGTGGACCCCCAGCTGAAATAATTGCCCACCCCTGATCTAGATGTACATCATCAGCCTGGGACACCTGCTGGAAGACAATTAATTGGTGGACTAGACAGTAGCAGCCTCACCTAAACAGAGATCCTATGCCACACTGTAACATATTCTCATCTCAATATTACCTAAAACAAAGACTGACGCATGAGAAGACCATAGATTATGTAGCAAAACAGTCAGAGAGGTACAGCATTCTAATGGATGTAATTGTATAATGTGTATTAGTGGCTACTGGGATACAAGATTAATACAGTGCTATTACATGATCAAGGGCGTAACTACCATAGGTGCAAGGGATGCAGCTGCTATGGGGCCCAGAGCTGAAGGGGGCCCATCTTTACTGTCTGATATCCCTTTCAGACATAAAAATCCCCAAAACCCAGGTATTTCCCGGATACAAAAACCCGGGTAGAACTAGGCAGCAAGGTGCTGACCCCCTTTCACACAGGAGCAAAAACCCGGGTATTTCCCGTGTCGACCCCTTTCACACAGAAGCTGGATTTTTCCTGCAAAACTCTGTGTGTCATAAGAAAAGGACAGTTTTAAATGCACACAGAGATGAGGTCATCAAAAGTGGGTGGTGACTGCTCACTGCATTGCATTAACCATGGCATGACACAAGGATATGTTGTAAACAAGTTTTATTGTTTTTATATACTGGAAGGTACATGTCACCTCACATGGCTGTCAGTATATTTGCAATGTTTGAGTACACTGTGGCATCTTTGAATGCTTTTAGACCAAAACGCCGGGTCGCACCCGGCTTTTTGGACCCTGGTTGAAGCTGGGTGCGACCCGGCGTTTATGGGCATTTACACCGGACGCAGTGGCGTAACTAGAAATTTTGCCCCCCCAGCCAAAAAAAATCTGGTGCCCCCCTCCCATTTTTTGGAACCTATAGCATTCCATAAAGGGTGTGTGGCAATGCTTATTAGACAATATGCCACACACTGTAATGTCTATTACATATTATACTACACACCATAATGACCCTTACACATTATTCCCCTTACCATAAAGCCCATTACACATTATGCCACATATTGTAATGTCCATAACACATTATGCCACTCAAAGTTATGCCACATTATGCCACAACGTAATGCCCATTGCACATTATACCACACACCTTAAAGTCAATTACACATTATGCCACACACCGTAATGCCCATTACAGAATATAACACATTATGCACACATGGTGAAACCCGATATATATTGAATGAGGTCAGCTTCCAGGCAATCAGGTTGCTGGTGTTCAGTATATCGACACTGGCATCCCAACTGCCATTAGAACACTGAAACTGGAACATTTAAACACATCAGGATGCCAACAACGGAATGTCAACAGCCAACAATTAGCCGTAAGTATGCTGTAACGGGTTAGGGAGAGGCCAAGGTGGATTAGGGATAGGCAGTACTGGGGGTAGCGAGGGGTATGGTTAAATATCAGCTGGAGCAGGGGCAAGAAGGAGGATAGGGGCATTCAGTGCAGAGGCTAGGGAAGGGGTATAGCAGCTACTAGGTTTAGAAGTGTACATACATTGCACTTTAAGCTGCCATATTGAAAGTTATTTCCAGTGCTGCTGCAGGCACCATTGACACCACCTCTATACCCCATGCACGACCAGCAGCAGGAACTCTGGGAAGGGAGCACCATCCTGGCACACAAACATATGAGGGTGCCCTAAATGAGCGCCAGTTACCCCATCTCCTGACCCGAAACCAAGCAAAACACATCTTACCAGATGCTAGAACTGCAGTCAGGAGAGGACACTGAAGCGCGGGGATGGCAGTGGGTCACAACCATTATCTTGAAGGTCACGACGGGTGCTTTGTGATGGTCGCTCCTCCTTGGCTCTGCGCGTGTGAAAGCTTGGTTGGTCTCTAGGACAGGAAGGGTGGAGTCTGCACTGCAGCAGCAAGTTCTGCTGCCCAGGAGACACGCTGCTGCTGTGGGAGATGAAAAAGGATGATCATAGGTCAGAGTACTCTGGTGCTGCTGCCAGCAACTCAGGGCAAACAATTGGGGTGCAGGAGCATAACTAGAACCTTGTGGGTCCCATTGCAAAATATATAAAGGGTCTGATTCTCTCTCTCTGACACTTTCTTTTTCTTTCCGTCACTGTCTCTCTATTTCTCTCTCCTTCACACCCCCACTCTCTCCATAGCATTTCGCTGTCTCGTTCCGCTCTTTCCTTCATACTCACCAATCGGGATTCTACCTGTCAGTATTACGGCATTGGCATCCTGACTCATTTGAAGTTCAGCGGCCGCTCTTCTAAAGGCATTAGGGATACTAGTGTCGCTATACTGAACGCAGGCATCCAGGGACCAGGGGCTAATAGATAGCAGACACACAGGACATACCATATATACAGACACACATCACATACATGCACATACCATACATATATATATACAGACAGGACATACATGCACACATACCATATATACAGACACACATCACAAACACGCACATATACCATACAGACACACATCATATACACGCACATACCATACATATATACAAACAGGACATACATGCACACTACAGTAATCACACGCATGACATACATACACACAGGACATGCCATACAGACACGCACACACACGTGCACATATCATTCACACACAGTACATAAAAGCACACATACCTTAGACACAAAGGACATACACGGACACACACATGGCATACTGGTACAGATACCATACATGCACACACACAGCATATTTACATACACACACACACACACACATACAGCATACACACATGGCATACAACCACAGATACCATACAACATGCACACATACAGCATATTTAGAAACATACACAAGCTATAGACACACAGAGCATACACAAAAAGTATACATACATACACACATACAGCATATTTACAAACACCAATACTAAAGCAAATAACCCCCACAAGCAATGGAGGGCACCCAGTTTCCATATACCAAGTCCTCCCCCTTCCCACTGCAGCTACCAAACACTGGTTTGCAGGAATCTATGACCTGCAAACCGGATTTGTTCTAGGGAACAGGATTGCCACCTAGCAACAGCAGGTGGGTTAGGCAGCAAGCCTCCCGAAAATGCTGAGGGATAGAAAGTGAAAAATTTTTCACTTACCTCTCCCTCTACAGCTACAGCGCCGCTGGAGGCGCGCGCGCGCGCGCACGCCGCGTCACGTGCACGCGCGCGCACACATGAGCGCGCCCCCCAAGCGCTGGTCAGATTTTTTCGGAAGGTTACTGGTGGCAACCTGTCCTCCAAGAATATGGAAAGGTAAGATGACCTCCCGGTAGGTCTACTCCTAACGGGTACCTAGGTAACAAAGACTCAAAAACCCGTAATGCCTTGAAACCAGAAAAAGGTTTATTAACATGAAACCGGGAGCCCTTCTGAGAAACTGGGCTAACTAGATAATAGGACTATCTCTTTTTAAGGGAGATTGAGCTTCCTGAGCTGAATGTGTATAAGAAACTTGATTGCAGCCTGAGGATTAGCCGCCGACTGAGTGATGGAGGTCACTTCTGATCCTTATTGGCCGGCGCCTGTGGCTTCTTTTGGTCCCTCGGTGCGCCTGATGGGAAGAGAGAAGGATCTTTAGAAACCAACTAATTTAACAGAGGAAGCGCCAGACCTAGCGACATTTGGTGCCAACCAAGGGTGGGTGGGTGGGAGCTGTTGCTAGGTGGCAATCCTGTTCCCTAGAACAAATCCGGTTTGCAGGTCATAGATTCCTGCAAACCAGTGTTTTGTTCTTCGGGAGGCTTGCCACCTAGCAACAGCAGGTGGGCAGACTACCACATACCTGGTGGTTGCTCTGAGAAATTCGATCTTCTGAAGATCGGTTGGTCTCCAATAGTGTCTTGCAAAGGTACGGGAGGAGGACCATCTTGCTGCTCGCATAATCGCATGCAGGGGGATGCCTTTCGCGGCCGCTCTAGTGGCAGCCGCTCCCCGCAGGGAATGGCTTTTGAATTGGTCCGTGTCTATACCCGCCTGTTTCATGGAAGCTACTATCCACCCTCTAATGGTGGATGGTCTAGCAGGGCGGTAGGGTTTCCTACAGGTGATGAAAAGTTGGGAGATGTTCTCTCTAATGAGCGCCGTTCGGGCCAGGTACAGTTCTAAACATGTAGATATACAAATATTGGGGTCGGTGGGATCCCTAATGATGTCGAATTCCACTATTGGTGTATTAAAGGACGAAGTTTTTGTATGCCCTTTCAGGATGATGTGGTAACCTGTTGGGGTACGTGATAACCACGGGTCCTCTATGTGGATTAGAGTTAGCTCAGCCCCTCTTGCTGCTATGGCCAGGGCTAATAGGGATGCTAACTTGCGGGAGAGTAAGATTATGTCCTCCACTGTATCTTGGGAAGACCAGAATGTAAGGAATGGCTCTATGTCCCAGGTATTAGAATACTTTGGTGCGAGGGGCCTGGAAAGGTGGATGCCTCTCAGAAGTCGGAGGTAAAGTTTATTATTCGTTAGATTAGGAACTAAAATAGCCAAGGCCGAGCCGTATGATCTTATGGTGGCAGAGGCTAACCCTGATTGGTATTTAGATGCTAGGAAGTCTAGGGCTAGATGGAGAGGTGAGCCCCGCGTCTGTAGGCTGCGTTGGCTTCTCCATGTGTCAAATTCCTTGATAATGGCCCCGTATCTGGATCTAGTTCGCGGTCTTAAAGACGCATTAATTAGTGCCCTTGTGGGAGATGCTAGGGCTCGGTCGGTCAGCAACCCAATAATATTGCCATCCACATGCACTGGGGAAGGGTCTCTAGTATGTCTGAGGTTCCCTGGAAGCAATCCCTGGACAGCCCCAGGGGGATCTTCGGGCCGATCCGAAGTTGGTTGACTAGGGGAAACCACACTCTGGATGGCCAAACAGGGTATACCAGAACTATGTGGGGTACCCGGTCCTCCCTGATCTTCTGAAGGACCTTCAGGAGAAGGGCTGGGGGAGGGAAGGCGTAAGGGTGCCGAAGGTCTGTCCAAGGGAAGGACATTGCATCCATCCTCCAGACTCCCTCGGTCCATATTCTGGACACGAACCGTGGGATCTGGGCGTTTGTGGGACTGGCGAAGAGATCTATCTCTAGGTCCCCGAATGCTTCTCTTATCTTTTGAAAAACCTGGCTTTTTAGAGCCACCGAGTCTAGAGAGATTCTTTCGCGAGATAGCGAATCTGCTAGCTCGTTTAGCTGGCCTGGGACATAAGATGCTACTAGGATAATATCCCTCTGTGTAGCCCACTCCCAGATCTCTAGGGCTTCCCTGCATAGGGAGATGGACTTCGTGCCCCCCATTCTGTTTATGTATGACACCGCTGTTGTATTGTCTAGGCACAGCTGTATGCGGGTGTTGGTCATGTGATTGGGAACTAGAGCTCTCAACGCTAGTTTCGCTGCTCGCAATTCTAGGATGTTTATGAACATCTGTGTCTCCTCTGCCGACCAGCTTCCCCGGACTGCCTTGTCCTGTGAGAAGCCTCCCCACCCCGTTAAGGAAGCGTCTGTGGTGATTGTCAAAGACGGTGGGGGGTCTATCAGGGGACGAGGAGGAGGGATAGGAAGAGTGTTCCAGTAGGACAGCTCTGTCTTTGCTTTCCTGGACAGGAATATTGTATCCTTCCATGCATAGTGAGCGTGTAGGAGCGATCTGAGGAGACCCTGCATCTCCCTGCACATCAGAGGAACATGACGAAAGCCTGGTGACATGGCGATCATCTTGCCAATGATTGCGGCTAGGTCCCGCAGGGTTATTCTGCGTTTCCCTAATGTCTTGTGGATAAATGATTGAGTGTCCCGCCATTTCTCTGGAGGGACTGCCAGTGAAAAAGAATGGGTATCCAGGTTGAACCCTAAGAATGTTATTGATTTTGTGGGGCCGAGGACGGACTTCTGTGTGTTTAGGGTGAAGCCCAGGGCGGACAGGAGAGATAAAGTCATGTCCCTGTGTTTCGTTAAAATATCGCTGTCCTGGTGCACCAGTAATATGTCGTCTAAGTAAATGATGCACAGGATACCCCGCTGACGTAGATGGGATATGACTGCTTTCATTACCCGTGTAAATGTATAGGGTGCACATGAGAGGCCAAATACCATGACAGTCCACTGATATGTATTGCCTCTCCAGACGAATCTGAGAAAACGTCTGTGGTTGGGATGAACCGATATAGAATGGAAAGCTTCCTTCAGGTCTATCTTTATGCAGAAGCAGTCCCTTGTCAGGATGTATGGAATGTCTGATATGCCCTCCATACGGAATCTCTTGGTCTTGAGATACCTGTTTAGACCTTTGACATTTAATACTGGTCTTACGGAGCCATCCTGTTTGGCTATAGGGAACAAGTGACTTGTCCAGCCCGAAAGCCCTGGGTTCGCTGGCTCTATTTTTCCCTGGCTTAATGCTAATGCTAGGACCTCGTCTAGTTGAGGACTGCACTTCCTTGAACAAGGAATGCGGCTGAACTGGTGTGGGAACCGTAGTAGAGGGAGCTTCAGCCCAAATTGAATGGTCTTTAGTAGCCATTTGTCTGAGGAAATGCTTTCCCATTCTGCATAGGCTTGGCCCAGAGTTCTGTGGCATGTGGTGTGTGTGGGTACACTTACCGAAATTTCGGCCTCTCTTGGAGCTGTTCCAATTGTTTCCTGCCGATGTTCTGGAGTTATCGGCTGGTCTGCTACCGAACCCTCCGGTCTGGGTTCTTCTTGTTCCCTGGTATTCTCGGGACGGACCCGCGGGTCTCGAAGTCCGGCCCCCTTGGAGAAAGGGCCTCTTGAAGTGGTCACCCCCTTTCTTGAGGTCGGAAAAGGATTTCCTTGCCTTGTGGCGTATCTTGACCTCTTCTATGAATTGGGGCCCAAACAAGTCCGCATTTTCTAGATTGGGGAATTCTAGAGACTTAGGGGCTAAGTCTGCCAGGCCCGCTGCCGTGAGCCATCTGGATCTGCGGGTATTTGTGATGTGATTGAAGGTCTGTCCTATAATCAGTGTTGCTCTACTGATGGCCTTCAGAAGAGCCATTTTAGATGCTACCAGTGCATCCAGGGAGACGCTAGCTTCACCTTCCCTTTCTGCCTTGTCTAGGACATATAGTAGCGGACCAGCTGCGTCTGCTATCTTGTACTGAATCTTCTTCAGGGTACGGTCTGTGGTGTCATTTTGCCTTTTGTCACCCACAATAGACATTAGCGCTGGGTCAATGCCGGGCGCAAATAGCGCAGGAATGTCTGGTAGCCCTGTGTGAGAGCGCAGTACCAACTCATCCTCCTTAACCAGTGCTGCTCTGAAAGCTAACTGAGCGAATTTCTGCACCTCAGAATTTTGCTTCAGTGCCCAGTGGGTAGCATAGAGCTTAGATGGAGGGGTCTTTCCTGCTAGCGCCACTCTGGCCATTTGGATGTCACTATATTCCCCCCTTTTTGAAGAAGCTGAAGTTCTGGTAACTTCTTCAGACTCCCAGTCCACTGGGGGAGGGGGGCTACTCCTGCGGGAGTACTGTGACGACCTGGCAGGTGACCCTTTGTGCTGTGAACGGGTACCTTCATGCTGCCTGCTACGGGCAGGAAAGTTATGCCAGCTACGGGCAGGGGATGTGTGCTTGCTCCGAGCACTATCAGGTTGCCTGCTACGGGCAATGCCAGGAAAAAGGGTTTTTTCACCTGAACAGGTCCCTTTTTTGGCAGACTTAATTTTATCAGTCTTTTTTAGACTTTTCCTGCGTGGAATAGGGCTCCCTGAGGTGTAGGGTGACTCTGCCTCTTCATGGGAAGACTCATTTACCTCAGAGTCTGAGTCAGTCTGCACCACTTTCCTGACTGACTTTTTCTTCCTTTTTGCTGGAATTTCCTCAGAAGAGGATGAATTACTTGAGTACTGAGAGAGTGCCCTCTTGTGGGCTCTCTCCGCTTTACTACTGCCAGGCATGGAGGACATATCCAGTGAGTCTGTGGCAGACACAGAAACGCTGTCCTCCATGTCTGCTGACAGAAAAAATCTGACCAGCGCTTGGGGGGCGCGCTCATGTGTGCGCGCGCGTGCACGTGACGCGGCGTGCGCCTCCAGCGGCGCTGTAGCTGTAGAGGGAGAGGTAAGTGAAAAATTTTTCACTTTCTATCCCTCAGCATTTTCGGGAGGCTTGCTGCCTAACCCACCTGCTGTTGCTAGGTGGCAAGCCTCCCGAAGAACAAAGACATAGTACTCACTGGGCCAGCTTACATTAATGGTGCCCACACTTTTCTCCCCTGTCCATGCCCCTGCAACTGGCACCCACAACAAGGGACACAAACCTGTAATCAGCATGTCACCCCTTCATAGCTCCGTCTATCAGGCAGCCCCATGTCCTGGAGACAGAGAGAGGAGCTTCCTGACAGCCGAGGAGCTCAGCTCAGTGTGCGCTGCATCGCCATCTACAGGCGGCTCAATAGTATATACCCAGCTTCCTCCCAGCAGAGCACTGAGCAGAGCTTGCACGGCTTTGAGAGTGCCGTGACCCTGCTACGCCCCAGTGGCACCGGCTCCCCCCCGCGACGGCTGGGGCTGCCTAGCCATAGCTACGCCACTGACCGGACGGGCTTAAACGCCCGCACCCCCCTCCCGCCCCTTCCTGGCGCTTGAAGATGACAGCGCAATGTCATCTTCAAGCGCCGATCGACGCCACCGTACCCGTAACGCTGCTGGGGGCAGCCCAGCACTAAGGTAAGCTGCTAGGCTGCCCCCAGTCCCCGCACGCACCCCCCGCCATTGGACAGGAGGTGAATGGATGCCGCACACAGGCATCCGTTCACCTCCCTCCCCCGCCGCCGCTGCTGTCTGCAGAGTATAGCAGACAGCAGCGCCAGCTGTCAGTGTCAGACTGACAATCCGTCCAACCTGCGGACGCTGCGGTCCGCAGGTTGGACGTTCCCCATTCATGTAAAAGGGAGCAGGGTCATCCGACCAGGCGTTCCCATTTACACCGCCCTCTACCCAGGTCCTAGCCGTGTTCTACCCAGGTCAGGACCTGGGTAGAAGTCCCGTGTAAAGGGACACGGTGTTAGGGATTTACACCGCCGAAGATCTGGGTCTGACCCGCCACTGACCCGGATTTTTCGGTGGTGTAAAAGGGGTATTTGACTGTCCCAGTCATCTGTTTGCCGATATCCTCCTCCCCTCTCACTGCCAGCAGCTCTCACCTCTTGCTTCTAGCAGTGGGCCATGCAATCCTTTCTTCAGCTCCCTAATGACCTCAGAGGCCAGCCCCATTGCCATGCCCTCCCAGCCAATCAGAGAGGCCCTTCCTCACAACCAATCAGCCAGCGCCCCACCAGGAGAGCCAATCAGTGCCTAACAATGTGTAATAATCCCAAAAACCCGGGTCGTTTCCTTTCAGACAGCCGGCGACCCGGGTTTTTGGAATACAGACCCGGGAAAAACCCAGGTAAATTCCTGGGTTGAAGCCCTGGCATTTTAGACCCGGTTTGACCCTATCAGACAGAAAAAAACCCGGGTCTACCCTCCTCGACCAGGGAAATTCCCGGGTCTTTTTTTCTGTCTGAAAGGGGTATAAGTAATGTGTTTTACATACATATGTCTCCATCAGTTGCTAAATAGGGGGCCCTTACAAACCTTTGTTATGGGACCTACGAATATCTAGTTACGCCTCTGACAGCCAGCAGACAGTCATCACCCACTCTGCTACCCAGGGCCGGATTTCCCACTAGGCCCGTGAGGCACGGGCCTAGGGGCGGCACAATGTATGGGCGGCAGTGCAGCAGCCTGGCCAAGCGGAGTGGGCATTGGCAAATGATGAGCAGCGCTGCCGGTGTCATGATCGGCGGCGGTGCCGCTTGTCACTCACCACTGCCCTTTCACATGTGTGTTTGCACTCTGACTCCTGCCACAGCGATGTCACCGTCTGGTGGTCCGGAACTTGAAGTTCAGCTAGCTCAGCATGCTGATGCTGAGCTGAGCCACTGCCCCCCCTGCCGCTATTGGCCGCTGTGTCAATGGGCGTGCAGGGTGGGCATCATACTGTGTGTGTGCGCCTCAGCTCCAGGCTCCCGGCTGCCGGCTCCCGCCCGCCCTCTCTCCCTCCCTCCCTCCGGAGACGAGTTCCCTGCACTACAGAATAAAAAAAAAAAAGGTACGTACAGCTGCGGGTTAAGTTTGACTATATATATATATATATATATATATATATATATATAATCAAAGTTTAGCCTGAACTTGAATATGTGAAAATAGGGGGGGGGGGGGGGGGGGGTTTAGTCAGGTTGTGCCTAGGGGCGGCCTGATACCAAAATTCGCCCCTGCTGCTACCATTATTCCCCAAAAACTTCTGATGCGTCCTCCTAATCCCCACCTTTGTCAGTGCTATAGCCGCCCCCAATAGTTCAGCCCTGTGCATGTTACCGTCTTCCTGTACATCCTCACAATTATAACACTGCGGACAGCCCCTGAGTGCGGGAGGGTGTTGCGTGGCGCCATGACGCGATGCACACTGGCTGGGACCCACAATGAACTACTGGGAACCACTTGTGAGGGCCAGAATACATTCTCAACACCTGCCGTGCCCAATATATCTTATTGCCTGTAAGTAACAAGACATTGGTTCCTCCAGCACACTGAATAGTAATAGTAACCAATCTTGAACACTACATGATAATAGAATTCAGAGATATTGGTTACATATACCTGCGCAGGTGTATGATATGCCCCCAAGCCATGTCAAGGCTTCTCTGTATATTGGGGGTCCCTAGCGCTATATCTAGGTGCAGGGTGTGGCACCCCAAAAACTATCATAAGCTAGGAGGCCCAGTGCGGCACGCCAGTGAAATACTATAGTGTTAATAATTAGTGATAGGAAGCAAAGCTATATATAAAGAGAGAGATAAAATAAAAAATGAAATGCAATTAAAATAAGAGAAAGATAGTGTCAGTGAGGGAAAAGTGTTAATAGAATGTAAGGGCATGCCGCACTAAAGCCACCCAGCCCAACCAGTCCAGGGGCACCGCACCCCACACCACTGTTACCCTAAATTGCGTCTACAATTAGTCAGCAAGAAGCCACATGATAACGGCTCCTTACTTGATATATCTGAACTAAGAGCTACCTACCTTGGAGCAACCCCAGACTACTCCATGTGGCATGTCAGGACCTGCATCTCCGCCTAATGCAAGCTCCTCTCTGCCTCTCACAACATACATACAGATAGTGGTAGATGCTAAAATTAGTTCAGTACTACTTTTCAGGTGCATGCAAGGGAGGGGTTAATACTTAGTAAGTAACAAGACATTGGTTCCTCCAGCCAGGGGCGGATTGGCCCACCGGGAAACCGGGCCGTTTCCCGGTGGGCCGGCACATTTTAAAGTTGTAGCGGCCGCCCACCCTCCCTGGCTGGGCCGCGGCCCGCCGAACCGCCATCTCCGCGGTTACCGGCCGCAGCAAAATACTCTAATCAAAGATGGCCGCGGCCGGCCTCAGCTGTGACCAAACTAAAAATGGCCGCGGTAGGGCAGGTGCGCATGTGCGGCCGCACGCAGCACCTCCCGCGGTGCTTTCAGCCCGATTCACAGAGCTGACAGCTTCGGCTTCCTCCTCCCAGTGAGTTTTTTTTTACTGCTGTGCTGCTGGCTGACAGCAGAGGGAGCTAGCTGTGGAGGCAGCGTGCAGCTCAGCTCCTCTCAGGCTGTACTCCATGTGGCCGGGGGATGCAGGAAGTTTCTTTAGAACCTGAAGCAAGCAGGGAAGGTGAGTGTTAAATGCCTTTGTTATTGGCTTTGTTATTATGCTGGCATTTGCCCTCATGATATTGAGAGGGGAGTGTGTGTGTCTGTATGCTATATGTGTCAGTGTGTACATGATGTGTGCATTTGTGTGTGTCTGTGTACATGCTGTATATGTGTGCTATGTTATGCTTTGTGTGTGTCAGTGTGTATATGCTGTGTCTATGCATGCCATGTGTATATGCTGTATGTATGTATGTATGTATATGATATATGTAAGTAATGTGTGTATATGCTATGTGTGTTGATGATTGTATGTACTGTATGCTATGTATGCTTGGATGTATATGTTGCGTCATGTTTTTTATGCTAATGTGTGTGTGTTTGAAGTGTGGATATATGCACTGTCTGTGTCTGTAGTGTGTAGTATGTGTGATGTTTTTGTAAGTATGCCATGTATGTATGTATGTATGTATGTATGTACAGCATGTATGTACAGTATGTCTGTGTACAAAAGTGTGTGTGTAATGATGTACAGTACATACAATACATGCACAGAACCCCCCCCCCCCCCCCCCCCCTTCCCCCACCCAACAAAATTCTGCATTTGCCCCAGTTCGGAGGTGGCATTGAAGAGACAGGCTCCGGCAGGGGCGGATTGGCCCACTGGAAAACTGGGCCATTTCCCACAACTCATTTGAAGGGGCACTTTTCCCAAATAAAAAATGGCCGCGGGAGGGCTGCTGCGCATGCACGCGCTGCACCTCCCAGCGCCCGTTCCCCCTCCACCCGGCAGCTGAAGACTCGAGCAACAGCAGGTGAGCCGACTGTCAGCAGCAGCGTTAGAAGCAGGCAGACAGCAGCAGGTCTGAGGGCGGCCAAAGGAGGCAGGTAAATGGCAGTGGCACTGCCAGAAATAATAATTTTTGGTCTCAGGGAAGTGTGTGATATATATATGTGTGTGTGTGTGTGTGTGTATGTGTACACCGGCACTTTCTTCGAGCACTGATTTACTTCAGGGTTGCCGACTTTCAAAAAATCCTCTCCGGGAGAAGCCCGGAGAGGAATCTTTCAGTACGAATTTTGGGGGTGGGGCTTAACCGTGACGTCATTAAGCCCCGCCCCCATTACGGGAAATAGCCTAAATAACTGATATCCATGGAGGGGGCGGGGCTAAAACGGCACGATTGTGCCGTTTTAGCTCCGCCCCCTCCCCTGGGACCCGCGGATTGCGGCATATAAATGCCGCGATCGGGGGGCTCAGTGGGGGTCCCCCTGATTCCGGGAGGGTTGCCCACCCTTCCGGGGGCCGGGAGGAAGGACCCGATTTTCGGGAGACTCCCGCAAATTCCGGGAGGGTCGGCAACCCTGATTTACTTATTTTTCTTTGCTCCCCTGTCTACTCAGCGCCGCGGCTCAGTGGAGCTGTCTGTTTCCGCCCATGGGAACTCCGTCGCTCCCGTCATCCCCCTTCCGGCTGACAGATGGGGGGGGCAGTGTACTACCGGGCGGACTAGGAGGGAAGTTATTGCGGTAGGAAAAGGCGGTGGGGCTTATTGCAGCACTGCTGCTGCTGGGTCTCCGGAAGACAGCCGAGGTCGGACCCGGATACAGTGGCGGACCCGGAGCTTCCTGACCGTGCCAGGAATCTGCCTCTCGTGCACGCCGTCTCCTGTGGGTGCAGGAGGAAGCACCACTTCCTACATGTGAACATAGTATGTATGTATTTATGTATGAATGAGGACGACAGTGTGTGTAGGATGTATGAATGAGGGTGGCAGTGTGTAGTATGTATGTATGTATGACAGCGTCAGTGTGTGGAGTTTGTATAAATGACGGCGGCAGTGTGTGTGTGTGTAGTATGAATGAGGGCGACAGTGTGTGTAGTATGTATGAATGAGGGCAGCAGTGTGTGGAGTATGTATAAATGATGGCGGCAGTGTGTGTAGTATGTATGAATGAGAGCGTCAGTGTGTGTAGTATGTATGAATGAGAGCGTCAGTGTGTGTAGTATGTATGAATGAGAGCGGCAGTGTGTGCAGTATTTATGAATGAGAGCGGCAGTGGGTGTAGTATGTATGAATGAGAGCGTCAGTGTATGTAGTATGTATGAATGAGAGCGGCAGTGGGTGTAGTAAGTATGAATGAGAGCGTCAGTGTGTGTAGTATGTATGAATGAGAGCGACAGTGTGTGTAGGATGTATGAATGAGGGTGGCAGTGTGTAGTATGTATGTATGTATGTATGATGGCGTCAGTGTGTGTAGTTTGTATAAATGATGGCGGCAGTGTGTGTGTGTGTAGTATGTATGTATGTATGAATGAGGGCGGCAGTGTGTAGTATGTATGTATGTATGACGGCGTCAGTGTGTGTAGTTTGTATAAATGACGGCGGCAGTGTGTGTGTGTAGTATGTATGAATGAGGGTGATAGTGTGTGTGGAATGTATGAATGAGGGAGGCAGTGTGTGTAGTATGTATAAATGAGAGCGTCAGTGTGTGTAGTATGTATGAATGAGAGCGGCAGTGTGTGTAGTATGTATGAATGAGAGCGGCAGTGGGTGTAGTATGTATGTATGAGAGCGGCAGTGTGTGTAGTATGTATGAATGAGAGCGGCAGTGGGTGTAGTATGTATGTATGAATGAGGGCGACAGTGTGTGTAGGATGTATGAATGAGGGTGGCAGTGTGTAGTATGTATGTATGTATGACGGCGTCAGTGTGTGTAGTTTGTATAAATGACGGCGGCAGTGTGTGTGTGTAGTATGTATGAATGAGGGCGGCAGTGTGTGGAGTATGTATAAATGATGGTGGCAGTGTGTGTAGAATGTATGAATGAGGGCGGCAGTGTGTGGAGTATGTATGAATGAGAGCGGCAGTGGGTGTAGTATGTATGAATGTAGAAGATGCTGGTACCTGGTAGAATATGCTGCTATCTGGGTCCTGGGGGAGAGGGAATGTAAAATGAAGGTAGATTCTACCTCCATTTTACATTTTAATTTGATTTAATTTGATTGCTCTGCATCGGATTAAACATTCCAAAGTGCACTAGTGGAGGGGGGCCTTTACACTTGAAAAGAGACCCCCTCCCACCTCTTAACATTTTGCATCATTCAGTGAGGAGCATACAGCGAGGAGCCCTAGAAGACAGAAGGAGAAGAAAAGAGAAAGACAGAAGGAGAAGAAAGAAGACCAAGAACATGGTAAGTAAAAGAAAGATCATTATCTTGGCAGACAGTGGTTGTTTTAGGGGAGGGCAGTGCACCAACCCCAACACATGCCCCCTGTCATTAAACACTAGTGAAAAACATAATAATGTGTATGGGTGGAGGCAGAAGCAGCCTGATCTGTGTCCCACACAGGGACGTAACTATCTGTGTGCCAGTTGTGCCTTGCAAATGCACTGTGGGCACACCATCTGGCAGCACCGTTTACCCACCACTGGCTGCTAGCAGCTGAACTACTGATGATGAGCTGAGAGACAGGGACAGGAGGAGAGCGCAGCGCAGAACGCACTCATGCTCCCCTCTCGGCTGACATTTCAATTATGTATAATGGGCATCACGGTGTATGGCATATGTATAATGGGCATCACGGTGCGTGACCTATGTATAATGGACTCATTATACATAGGCCACACACCGTGATGCCCATTATACATTTGCCACACACAGTGATGCTCAATATACATATGTGGCTCTCTCTGTGTCCTCGCTGTCACTCTCTGTCTGCTGTCACTCTCTCTGTCCTTGCCGGGGACATAGCCAGCAGCTCAGAGCCACTAGCCATGCCCCACAGCGTCAAAATGGGGCGTGGCCTCATTGAAAGAGGCCACACACCCATATTGCTAGGCCACGCCTCAAAAAAAAATCGGGCGCGCCTGCGCCGCGCAACATCCCGCCGCCTCGCCCCCCCCCGGGGCTGCCTCAAGATATTTCCCGGGCTGGTTTTAATTCCCAATCCGCCCCTGCCTCCAGCACACTGAAAAGTAATAGTAACCAATCTTGAACACTACATGATAATAGAATTCAGAGATATTGGTTACATATACCTGCGCAGGTGTATGATATGCCCCCAAGCCGCGTCAAGGCTTCTCTGTATATTGGGGGTCCCTAGCGCTATATATAGGTGCAGGGTGTGGCACCCCAAAAACTATCATAAGCTAGGAGGCCCAGTGCGGCACGCCAGTGAGATACTATAGTGTTAATAATTAGTTTATGAGCATCTGGTGAAAGGACCAGGTCCTTTAGGCCACTTGATTATAGCCCATTTTATATAAGTAGACTGAATCCTAGTGGGCAAAGGGACCCGATATTTTATGAGCATCTGGTGTAAAGGACCAGGTCCTTTAGGCCACATGATTATAGCCCATTTTATATAAGTAGGCTAAATCCAAGTGGGCAAAGGGACCTGATATTTTATGAGCATCTGGTGTAAAGGACCAGGTCCTTCAGCCCACTTGATTATAGCCCATTTTATATAAGTAGGCTAAATCCAAGTGGGCAAAGGGACCTGATATTTTATGAGCATCTGGTGTAAAGGACCGGGTCCTTTAGGCCACTTGATTATAGCCCATTTTATATAAGTAGACTGAATCCTAGTGGGCAAAGGGACCCGATATTTTATGAGCATCTGGTGTAAAGGACCAGGTCCTTCAGCCCACTTGATCATAGCCCATTTTATATAAGCAGGCTAAATCCAAGTGGGCAAAAGGACATCACATTTTACAAGACACTTGCGTAAAGAACCAGGTCCTTTAGACCACAAGTTTGTAGCCCATTTAGACATAGCTAGGCTAAATCCTAGTGGGCAAAGGGAGAGTGTGTTGTGTGCCCAGGCACGCCATAAATGTCTGACACCCCCACGCACAAACCGTGTTTTCTTTTCTAATGTGAATACATCAGACTTGCAGAAGAGAAGTGCGGGGTGAAGCTATCAGCCACACTCCTCTAGGTGGAGAGCTTATGGGCATAGTTGGATCTCTTGGGCCAGTGGTGTCAGGGGGGTGGGAGGAAGGTTAGTTAACGCCGGGTGCCACTGCCAGCAGTAAACCGTTATGTGACTAGCTTGGTTAGCACAGATGAGAAGCGTATCAGCTGTACTCATGGGGAACCAGTGGGACACTGAATAGCGGGCAATTGGGATGCACTGACTGAAGCACCACAGGGAATTGAACAAGCTGTGGGTGCTACTGAAACAGGTGAGGTTGCATACAAGTGGTGGGGGCAAGGGATGGAACATGAAGAGAGGGAGTGAAATAAAGACAGGATAGTACAAAAAACAGGAGGAGAGGATACGGAAAGGAAAACTGGCAGAAAGGACACATATATTGGCACATTTAGGTAGAAGGGGCACAGACAAAGGCTCTGAGAAGCAGAAGAGGAACAGATAGTCATAACGGCACATTCAAGGCTCCCATAACCTATGTGATTTGGGCCCGATTTCACTCGAATCTTGCGAATCAGGCCAAGAAATCATGCGAAATCGGCCCAAATTGCATGTGAATGACATCTGATCCAATGCGTGGTCCCGTGCGTTCAGATCAGAGCTGGAGAGCATATGTGCTGCACAGAAGATAAATCTTACGTGCAGTCATCAGCGGCACATCGAGGGAGCTTCTCAGCACCCGCGACGTATCACATCCAATGTAGGGGGAGGGAGGGGCACTAAGAGCCAGGCGGATGAATGAAATAAAAAAAACCTCCGCCTGCAGCTTCCAGGGATTTTAGTATGTGAGCTCTCCCGAGGAGCTGCCAGGGTAATCAGGTCAGACTTGGATTTTAAAGGCACAAGGAGGCAGAATGGGGGACGGATGCAAAAGGAACTATGGGACACAAATTGTGTAACGGATTGGTTTATGTGGCACAATAAATTACTTAAAAGTTGTAAATGGGTCACTTCACAGATATATATTTCTAAATAAGAATGGTATAAATCCAAGTGTGCCTATACCCAGAGGTTTGAATCAGACATCTGTCAGTTGTGGGATGGCACCTTCAGGGATGGTGCAAGGCACCGAAGTGGCCCAGGAGGGGGTGATGCAGCCACCGCCACGTCGCTCCACAGGGGGGGTGTTATGCGATCGCGCGGGGGGGGGGGGGGGGTGTGTTGTGGTGCAGCTGCCGCATTGCTCCATGGGAGGGAAGGGGCTGGCGATGCATCGCTCCACGGGGGAAAGGGGCTGGCATGTGATGCGGCGAGGGCAGCTGTGTTAATCCATGGGGGTAGCAGGGGGCGGGGGAGAGTTGCACTGCTTACCTTGATCCAGGGGGGGTCCAGTGCCCAAGTGCCGCCCTCCAGTTGGCAGCGCCCCAGACAAATGCCTAAAGTTGCCTAGTGGTGGCCCCTGGCCTGGGCACTTTGTGGGGTTACGTGATCTTTCCACCCTCCTTAAACTGTTATTTCAAATGATGTATAAAAACGAAGTCCATACAATAATTTTTATTAGTCTTTTTTTTTAATTAAAAGTAGAATTCAATGAAGATTTTCAGTGCACAATTGATGGATAAAGATGGAGTAAGTGGTTTTTAGGGAGAGAGGCTGCACCAGATAGAGAGGGGGAAGAGAGAGCCTGTCAGAGAGGGAGAGAGCGGCGAGCAGGGGGCGAGAAAAAGAGGATAGACAGAAGGGGTGAGAGGGTGACGGAGTGTTGGAGAGAGAGAGCATAGGCTAGAGAAAAAGGAAGTGTTAGAGAGCGAGAAAGATCAAGAAGATGGGGGGGAGAGGGATGGTGATTTGAAGAGGGCGATGGGATGTGGTAATGTAACGAGGGGCAAGGTGAAATGGATTGAGGTGACAATCTGTCACCATCTGCCTGGCTCCGCTGCTCCCCATCTCCCTAACCGCTCCTGCATGTCTCCCTCCCCCTGCCCGCCATTGCCAGCTCATGTCAGGGTCAGAAGAGCTCGTCACCGGGGACCCTAATTTTCTTTTTAAAATGAGTTCCAGGCCACAATTTAGGGTCAAATACATGCTATAGCAGGTAGGATGTGCAGGTTTTGAGGGACATGCCTTTGATTGTGAGAGCAGGAAGGGGTGGTGGGAAGGAGGCAGAGACGGATTTAGGATAAATGGGGCCCTAGGCAAGAAACCGGTTTGGGGGATTAACCAAACAATCCATAGCCCTATATTTCCATTCCTGATTCATGCTATCCTCGTTAGTTTATTATTATTAATGATCCTTAAACAATATGCCCCTTACACATTATACCAAACACCGTAACGCCCCTTACACAACCAGTGATCGTGCTAGGTGCAAAAATTTGTGGGTCCCAGACAGTGGTGTAGCATGAAGCCATAGCACCCGGAGCAAGCTCATGTCACGGCGCCCCCCCCCCCCCCCCGCCCCCTCCATATATAAACACACATGCTCCTTGCAGTGTGTCATGTAATGGGAGATTAAAATCCCAATTATAACAGTGCAGAGGTGAATGTAATACTGCACAGTGCACAGTGCTACTGTTCCCGTCTCCGTACATGTGACAGCTTACTTGGGCTCGCTGCGGGCGACCACTACATGGTCTCTCTGCAGCTTCAGTCAGCAGCTTCAGTGACACATCAAGCAGCACTGAGCCTCTCTCTGCTCCTGCCTTGCATTAAGCGGTGCTGCGTCTCTCTCGCTCTGCTCCTGCCTCACAACAAGCGGCGCTGCTTCTCTCTCTCTTCCTGCCGTGCACAGGCCAGGCGGTAGGAAAAGAGAGAGGCGCAGTGCCGCTTGATGTACCACCAAAGCTGCTGAGTCCTTGCGGCAGTGCAGAGGACCTGTGGAGAGCACAGGTAGTAGTCGCTAGCAAGAGCCCATGTAAGGCATGCATGAGTCAGGACGCGGAGAGACAGAGGGCGGGCGGCGGTGCAGGACACAGCAGGGGGGCTTTGTGGTGCGAGCAAAGATGGATTAAGGGTATGTGGGCCTGGGGCACTTCAGACTGGGGGCCCCTATTAAAGAGACTGGCAGATGAAAATATATATATTACAGACTTGTAAATTAGTGTAAATCTTTGACAGGACAGTGGGGACCAGGAGCCAGTAGCGCACGCAGGGGGGGGTTTCTGAGTACCCAGAAACCCCCCCAGGAGTCTAAGGGACCTAGGCTGAAAGCTTAGGGTCCCCTCTTTCCATGGGTACAAGAATTTTTAAAATTGGCCCATGGGAACCGGAGATATCTGACTTCAAAGCAGTGGTCCCCATCCAAGCCTGATAATTGCTCTTCCCAGTCAGATATTTCAGGTTCTGTCTGACTTAGAGTTTTTCTGAGGTTATACCCCAAAATCTGGGACTCTCCCCCTTTAAGGGACACTAGAAGCTGGTCTCTACTGTGCCCAGAACCAGAGATATCAGCCTTCCAGCAGCTGGTTACTGCTCCAGCTCCACACACCTGGTATGTAGTATTATATACTCGTGGGCAGATTGCTCTGCCTTCTGAACTCTGATCCCCTAGTCCCCAATACCATTTGGTAGGTGGGATTCTCTTGTTTTTAATTCCAAAAGCTAAGAAATCTGGTTTTGGGAACTGGAGATATCTGCAGTCAAGCAAGCTGTCCTCCCACCAGAAAATTATGAATAATAAGCCCACTCCACTATACACCCCTCCTCTGCGTATTAAACATCCTCTGCCACCCTGGAAGTTATGTATCAGGGCCCCTTCATTCAGCCCAATGCCCCCTTCTCCCACCCAATCTCCCACCATCTGTGCAGTAAAGGGGTAATTAGTGAAAATTACTGATCCAGGCCCTACATGCTGAGCGGTTGATATAATACCCCGTACCACCTGCGGGACAACAAAGCTTCCCCCACCGATACCGCTGGTGGATCGGTAGGTGCCCCAATACATTGCTATGCCCAGGGGTCTACACTGCTGTTGATGCCCTCTATGTGTGTGTGTGTGTGTGTATGATGCCCTCTATGTGTGTGTGTATGTATGTATGTATATTATTATTATTATTATTTATATACATTTGGTCTATCTTTAATACTTTAACTGACCCGGCATATACTGGGTCACCTAAGTGTTCATCTCCGTGCTTTGCTCCGCCTCTCTGGAAACCCCCTTTTGAAAATCCTGCGTTTGCCCCTGACTGGTAGCTATAAATCAGACATTTGCTTCTATATAGGAGATTCCTCGAAACAAGTGGGATTTATACACTTGCACTTTGTTAGTAAATAACCTTTGTAGCCTTCTTAACATCTTAAAGTCTCTTCATATTCTTGTAAAAGAAATTCACTAATGACAGCATTATCAGGTTACAATGCTTTAATCACACCTTGTCTTATGCTTCACGATAATAACCGTTTCCAATAACCTTGTCTTTACAGTCGCACTATTTGTGCAGATGGCTCTGTAACTATATAGTGATATAAAACAGATCCCTGTTAACACTGCCAGAGGCAAGTTCCCTCTTTAATGCAAGTAACGCATGAATGCGGCCCGTACCAAACATTGTGCAATTACTGACCATATAATACATTAATTAAGCAGTTCTGTCTGCAGGTAATTAACGACGGTCTATAAATAAAGCAAGCATGTTTATATCCTGCTTCTCTCCTAAAGTATGGTAATTATTTAAAATTCAATAGTTACAAACAAATCAGGTAAGTAAGCATACTCATTATAATAAGGGGGGGGGGGTGGCTACATTAAATATTAATTTTCCATCTTTAGTGTATATCAAGTGTATATACCAAGTGTATATACTGAGTGTATGTGTGTAACTGACAATCAGGTCCAGAGGCACCTATAGCTGTACCAGGCCATGGTAATGGTGGAGGGCTAGGGAGCCTGTTGCATATCTGCACACCAAAAATGGTAATGCAGAGAGGTGTGGCCAGCCCCCTCTACATAGGAATGTAAAATCACCACTATTTATGGAAGAAAGCATGCACACAACGTACAGGGGGCGCTATCGGGTGGCGATCAGGTGCGATTGCTCACACCCCCTCTGCAGGGGTGCCGATTTTTGTTTTTCCTGGAGGGTGCTCAGGGAGGTGTGGACTCATGAGGGGGGCATGTCATTTGAGGAGGGGGTGTGGCCCTGCAGTGTGCTGGCCTGGGTGGTCCTGTGCTGCACACTGTATACACGGAACATGGTGGTGTACCCCAGTGAACAGTATATGATACCCACAACTGTTCGAAACTCATGCTCAAAGTCATGTGGTTGCGTGCACTGACATCAGGGGCCTCCCTGGTGCTCACCTGGAACCGATTTGTCAACACAACCAGAGCTGGCGTGTTTCTGGCTGAAGCGGGGTGGCATTAACCTGCTCATTATGCTGCAAATATATGCAGCCTAACGATCATGTCTGAATCATGCCCCTGTGTTTCGCTAATAACAACACATATCTAAATATCAGTCTAGCGCCAGTTGTTTTTTATAATTATTACAGGGTGATTCTGATTTGGAAGTAAAGCAGGAAAAGCAAGTAACGGTACTTGTTTCCTAGCACGGCCACAATCGCATTGATCTTGTGCCCTTAATAGTGGTATGCGATGGCCCCCGACGCGATGGACCCGATTTCCCATTGAAATGCATTGAAAAGTTAAAAAATCGCGTCGGTCTCGTCGCATGCGGCAAAATAAGCATTAAATGGTCCCGACGCGATGCCCCCGATTTCCCACAGGGAACAATGTTAAATGCCTCAATTTACCCAAATCAACAGGGAACAATGTTAAATGGTCCAGAAACCCCCAAAAACACCCCTGAACAGTGAAATGGCCCCCCAAAATTAGTTAACGCCACCCCACGATCAACGTGAACCCGAAGCGTGGCGAGCCCCGCGAGGGGACGCGGATACCTTCACAGGTAAACGCGTCCCTTCGCGGGCTTCACAGGTGTCCGCGTCGCCACGGACACCAGTGAAGCCCGCGAGGGGACTTGCGGGGCACGCTGCGCTCGCCACGGTTCGGGCTCGCTGCGCTCGCCACACTTTCTATTCTCAACTCCACGCCGACGTGGATAGTGGGGGTATGAAAAGGTCGGAGGACGCATACCGCCGCCCCTCGCGGGCTCGCTGCGCTCACCACGCTTCGGGTTCACGTTGATCGTGGGGTGGCGTTAACTAATTTTGGGGGGCCATTTCACTGTTATGGGGTGTTTTGGGGGGTTTCTGGACCAATTAACATTGTTCCCTGTTGATTTGGGTAAATTGAGGCATTTAACATTGTTCCCTATGGGAAATCGGGGGCATCGCTTCGGGACCATCGCATGCGATTTTTTAGCACGCATGCGATGCGACCGATGCCCCAGATTAGAATCGGTGTGGCCGTGCTAGGAAACAAGTACCCAAGTAACTTTATATTTGTTAAAGACAATGTTGCAAAGCAAGGGGAGCAAATACATTTATATTTTTTCTATGCAGGGTAACTGAAATGTTAAGCAGGTTACACAGTGGGCCTTATTCAGATCTGTGCTCAGTACAAATTTGTTTGGAAAATGGGCAAAACCATGTGCACTCAGAGGCGTAACTATAGCACCGCAGCCCCCGCGGCCGCAGGGGGGCGCTGTGCATGTGTGGGCGCCGGGGGGGCTGTGGTGCTATAGTTAGCCCCCTCCCATCTGCCCATCTTCCGCCCGCCAATCCGCCACCCGCAGCCTTACCTGACTTCACTAGTCCCGTCCCGGCTCCCCTGCTGGCTTCATTCTTTTGCTAGTGAGACGGACCACAATAAAATGTCCGCCCCATATAGCAGACAGTTCTCTGAAACTGTCTGCTGTATGGGGGCGGACATTTTGTGTTGGTCCGTCTCACTAGCAGAAGAATGAAGCCAGCAAGGGAGCCGGGATGGGACCAGCAAGACATAATTCATAGTTACGCCACTGTGTGCACTGCAGGTGGGGCAGATGTAACATGTACAGAGAGAGTTAAATTTGGGTGGGATGTGTTCAAACTGAAATCTAAATTGCAGTGTAAGAATAATGCAGCCAGTATTTACCCTGCACAGAAACAAAATAACTCACACAAATGTAACTCTCTCTATACATTTGCCCATTTTCCAAAACAATTGTACTGCGATCAGATCTGAATAAGGCCCACTAGAAGACAATTAGAGTGATTTTCCGAATACCAATAAGTTGTTTACGCTGCATTGCATGCCAGTGATGTTCGCTCATTCAGCTCTATAGCGACACCCTCTGTCACACTTATGCTCGTTTCAGACTGCAAAACTGGCTTTGACCAGGTATTTTGAAATGTTTCTAAAAACGGGTCTGCCAGGTAAAACCCCTTTCACATCGCATCTCTTAAACGGGATATTACCGCTTAAGTGCAGTTTTTTTACACTGGCAGACCCGTTTTTGGAAACTTTCCAAAAACAGGATCAAAGCCAGTGCGGTCTTCAGCAACCCCCCCCCCCCCCCCCCACCATAACACGCTGTGTGGCAGCGTGTTACAGTTAACACCCCCCCCCCAATGTGTTTAAGAAAACCCCCAGCTGTCGGCTCCTGCTCCTGTCGGCTCCTGCTCCTGTCGGCTCCTGCCGACTCCTGCTGCTTATAAAAAAAGTGACTTTCGGAAAATGGCTGCCCCCATACCAAAGACAGTTTTTTCAAACAGTCTTTCCTATGGGGCAGCCATTTTCCGAGAGACACTTTTTTTACAAGCAGCAGAAGCCGACAGGAGCCGACAGCCGGCAGGATCGTAAGGCACGCGGGTTTTCTTAAACACATTGGGGGGGGGGGGGGGTGCAGCAGTGAGCACTATTGGTCCCCAGTGCCTGCATATTTAACGAGCCGGCCCAGCATTACATATGCGCATATGTAATGAGCGGCTAATTACATATGCACATATGTAATTATCGGCTAATTACATATGCCCATATGTAATTAACGGCCGGCTCATTAAATATGCAGGCGCTGGGGACCAATAGTGCTCACTGCTGCCTGGGTACCGTTTCAGACCCGTTCAGACCACAAAAAAAAACGGGTCTGAAACGTGTAGGACCCTGCTTTTTTACCGTTTTAAAATACCGGTTATTTTAAAACGGTAAATTCACTCTGGACCTTTCAGACCGCACATATTACCGTTTTGAAACGGTAAAGAAACGGCAATATACCGTTTAATTTGTGCGGTCTGAAAGGGGCATTACTGTATAGTCACTTTTATGTTTTAGTTCCAAATCATCATGCCTAAAGGTACAGGAGGAGCAGAGCTGCAGAAGGGAAATATAGTTGCTCTAATGGCGCCATCTAGTGGCATGCACTAAGAAAGCACGTTCTCTTATATCTCATATGATTAGAAAATGTAGTGTTGTGACTGTATTTAGTAAAGCAGGATTTAAAACTAGAGATGTGCACCGGCCACTTTCCGGGTTTTGGGTTTTGGGTTCTGATTACCTTGAGGTTTTGGGTTCTAATGGGTTTTGGCAAAACACCTCCTAAATGTTTTGTGTTTGGATTTTTTGGGTTTTGGGTTCTGATTTTTTGTTAAAAAAGCATAAAAACTGCTAAAATCGCAGAATTTTGGTTTTTATTTTTTGCTCCTACACTATATTAACCTCAATAACATTCATTTACACTCATTTCCAGTCTATTCTGAACAGCTCACACCTCACAATATTGTTTTTAGGGCAAAAGGTTGCACCGAGGTAGCTGGATAACTATGATAAGCCACACAAGTGTGCGGCACAAACACTAGACTGATATGGCACACTTAGCATCCCCTCTAGGCTGATACTGCACACCTAGAATTACCCCTGGACTGATATGGCACAGGTAGCATCACCCCTGGACTGATACGGCACATTTAGCATCACCCCTGGACTGATATAGCACACTTAGCATCCCCCCTAGTCTGATACGGCACACCTAGCATCACCCCTGGACTGATAAGGCACAGGTAGCATCACCCCTGGACTGATACGGCACATTTAGCATCACCCCTGGACTGATACGGCACACCTAGCATCACCCCTGGACTGATATGGCACAGGTAGCATCACCCCTGGACTGATACGGCACATTTAGCATCACCCCTGGACTGATACGGCACATTTAGCATCACCCCTGGACTGATACGGCACAGGTAGCATCACCCCTGGACTGATACGGCACATTTAGCATCACCCCTGGACTGATATGGCACACTTGATAAAGACAGACACTGTTGAAACGCGTTGGTGTTTTATTGTGTTGGAGAAGGCTGTTTGAGCTCCATTTGTTATAAAACAAGCCCTTCCTTTTATAATTATTTTTTAAAAATAAACTTCACCAAGTTTTTAATTTCTACCTGGACGTTACTTCTTTGAAAAGAAACCGTTACATGAGGATCCACCATGAGGCTAATGTAAGCATACAAGTGAGCATCTGAAAGATACCTTGATGTGTTTTGTACCATCTTTATGAGTGTAAGCTTATTGTAAGCATCATTCATTACTGCCTGCACAGGAGGTGAACCTTTAAAGAATAACATCACCACTATACAGAGGAAAACCTCATTTTGTCCTTCCTGGGAAGATAGTCCTAATAAGAACCACTGAGAAACAAATTACACTATATATGTCCTTGTTTATCTGTTTTTTTATGTATGAATTACCCATGAAAATCTGACATACACTACATCTGGGCCATATGGAGCATATAAGCACGTAACTATTTTTGACTATCTTTTTCTTTCTGTATATATTCTGAGCGCCACGAGGATCACATCTCATTTCTTGTTTTGTATCATTTGTGTAGAGGGACTGAACTATCCCTTATTGTTGTTTGTGATCTTTATTGCTGCTCTAGGCGCAGTCATCACAGTAGAGAATTTTTTTTTCTTATATGGCACTCTTGACAGCACCCCATGAATTGGCAGACTTGGCTTACCCCAGGAACTATACGGCACAGATGGTGGCACCCCTGACCTGATACAGCACACATGGCGGCAGACATAGTATTATACGGCAAACATGGCAACATTCCTGCAGTGAAAAAAAGAAAAAATTGTATTCTTTTAATTAAAAAAAAGAGCAGCACACCTGGAATAATATGGCAGACTTGAATTATACGGCATTCTTGGCTCACCCCTGGACTGATACAGCACATTTAACTGTAAAAATTTGCAGTAAAAAACAAACAAAAAAAAACACCTTTTTATTATTTTCATTAAAATAAAGGCAGCTCCCCTGGTTTGATACAGGACACATGGGGGCACCCCTGGACTGATACGGAACACATGGGGGCACCCATTTAATTATACAGCACACATGGGCGCACCCCTGGACTGATACGGGACACTGGGCATCACAGCTGGACTGATACGGCACACTTAACACCCCTTGCAGGTTAAGAAAAAAAACACCTTTTTTATTTCAATTTAAAAATGGGGGTACGGGACACTGGGCAGCACAGCTGGACTAATTCGGGGCAGCCCTGTAATAAATGTAAAAAAAATTTTTTTTATTAAGAGAGCCCATTAGATGTCCCCCACAGTAGTCCCATATAACAGTAGTAGCATATACTGTAACAGCCCCCCTTAGTAGTAGCCTTAGTAATGCCACCTTAGTAGTTGTAACCTGAATAGTTTCCACTTAGTATAGTTTCCCCCTCATTAGTTCCCCCTTAGTAGATGTGCAAAAGTTCCTGCACCATTAGTTCCCCCTTAGTAAATGTACCTTTAGATTCCGACATTGTCCCCCTTGAGCAGCCCCAATTAATTGTTCCCCCATTCCTTAGTATATCCCCCCCCCCCCCCCCACAGTGTTTTTTTGTCCCCATAGGTTTTTTTTCCTGTGCAGACAGCACGGACACATCCGTGCTGTCTGACTTCCACTTGCAGAATAAAGATGGCGCCGGAGCCGGATTTTATATAGAGATCTGAATCCGACGCAGGGTGATGACGTTTCACCCTTGTTTTGGACCCGGGAAGATGGCGGGAACCAGCGAACTCCCTGGATCCGGCCTCGGATCAGGTAAGTTCGGGGGGGTTCGGATCTCTAGGATCCGAACCCGCTCATCTCTAATACATATATAGACAAACTGTATCCCTCATACATACATACATACATACACAAACTGTATCCCTCATACATACATACATACATACATACATACATACAGGGCCGGCGCTACCCACTCAGCAGCTCCTGCAAAGAATGGTGGTTCCTGATTTACTAAGCAGCCGTACTGATAATACGGCTGCTAAGTGGTGTAAAACACCCACGCAAATACGACAGGAAAATACACCTTGCTTTCCCTGTCGTATTTGCTTTAAGCCTGCACGGATCAGTCAGATCCGTGCAGGCTTTAGTGTAAAAAAAATAGAAAAATAAATAAATAGAAAAAAAAAAATCGGCGTGGGGTCCCCCCCACAGCTGTAACCAGCACCAGGCTGAAAGAGCCGGGGCCGGTAATTAAAAATCAGGGAACCCGACAAATAGGGATTCCCCGATTTTTAACAACCAGCCCCAGGCTCCAGGTCCGGGGCTGGTTCCCAAAATACGGGGGACAAATTGAGTAGGGATCCCCCATATTTTAAGAACCAGCCCCAGGCCAAACCAGCCAGCAGGGTAATGCCATACCCGGGGGACACTTATGATATAAGGTCCCGCAGCCAAAACATTAACCCTACCGACCAGTCAGCCTGGCCAGGGGCCCTGGGGGAGTGGGGACCCCCCCAATGAAGGGGTCCCCTCCCTCCAGGACTTACCTGACCAGGCTGAAGCCTGGTGCTGTCCTCGATGCCCCTGGGCGGTGGGCATCGAGCTGATAGTGTTGTAAAAAAAAAGAATAATCTATTGTCTAATACTGGGGCACTATGAGTCCCAGCAAGCCTCCCCCCGCAAGCTGGGACTTGGAGAACCCCAAGTCCCAGCCTGCGGGGCATTAAAGGGCCCGCTGGGTCTTGTAGTTCCACAGTATTAAAAATAGTAAAATAAAACACACTGACACACACTTAAAATAAAACTTTAATACATACAAAGCCCTTACATACTGATAATTACCTATCTTCATCCCGTAGGTAGCCCTGGTCCTGATGTCCTGGTCCTGTGTCGGCGTTCTGCTCCATGTCGGCATCCCTGTCGGCGATGGCGTCGGCGTCCGGAGTCCGACGAAATCCATGGTGGAAGCTGTGGAAGGAAACCATACTCACCTGTCCCAGGGCGACGTAGTCCAGGGATGGGTCTTTGCAAAAAAACAAACCGACACGCGAAACCAGACCGGACAGATGAGCCGCACGGTGTTTGTGTACGTCATGCGGCTCTGCCTCCCGAATGTCCTTTTTATAGTGTGGGGCCCAGAACTGTACTCCGTACTCTAGGTGAGGTCTCACCAATGCTTTATATAGTGGCATAATTACCATTGAGTCCCTAGTTTCCATTCCCCTCTTAATACATGCCAGAATTTTGTTGGCCTTTTTTGTAGCTACATTACAATGGGCACTACATCCTAGATTGCTGTCTATTTGGACTCCTAGATCCTTTTCAAGTATGGAATTACCCAGATCCTCTCCGCTAAGGTTGTAACTTGCACACTGGTTGTGTCTCCCAAGGTGCATAACCTTACATTTATCTACATTGAACCTCATCTTCCATTTTTTTGCCCACTCATCTAGAATTGCAAGATCATTTTGAAGCATGGTGACATCTTCTGGTGATTTGATGACTTTGCTAAGTTTTGTATCGTCCGCAAAGATGGATACATTGCTGAGTAACCCTATCCCAATATCGTTAATAAAAATGTTAAACAAAATGGGCCCCAAAACCGAACCCTGGGGCACTCCACTTAGTACCGGTATCATATCTGATACGGCACCATTCACAACCACTCTTTGTTCTCTATTACATAGCCAATTCCCTACCCATCTGCAGATATTTTCACCCAATCCTAGGTTCTCCATTTTATTAATCAATCTCTTGTGTGGGACAGTATCAAATGCTTTAGCGAAATCTAGGAAAATCACATCTACAGCATTTCCATTATCGAGGTTTTTGCTAACCTCTTCATAGAACCCTAGTAGATTAGTTTGGCATGAACGATTTTTCACGAACCCATGTTGGTTAGTACTGAGTAGACGGTGATGATCTAAATATTCCTGGATACCATCCCTTAAAAATCCTTCAAATAGTTTACCCACAATTGATGTTAAACTAACAGGTCTGTAATTAGCGGGATCTTCCTTTTTTCCTTTTTTGAATATTGGCACTACCTCTGCTATTCTCCAATCTTTTGGTACTATACCTGACGATAGTGACTTGCTAAAGATATAATGTAGGGGGGTAGCTAGTTCATCCCTTAATTCCATTAATACCCTCGGATGAATCCCATCTGGCCCTGGTGATTTATTTGTTTTGAGTTTGTTTAGCCTCAGTGATATTTCCTTCGGCGTGAAATCCACAATGAGATCTGGCTTATTTGTCCCGTTTGTGGTAAATGTTCATTCCACAGTCTGCTCTCCCTTAGTAAATACTGATGAGAAGAACTCATTTAACAGTTTTGCTTTTCCCTTGTCCTCAGTAACACTTTTTCCACTAGTATCAGTTAGTGGGCCTATGTTTTCCTTAATTAATCGTTTACTATTTATGTATTTAAAAAACTTCTTTGGGTTGGTTTTGCTTTCAGTGGCTATGCACTTTTCATATAATATTTTAGCTGCTTTGATTACCCCTTTACAAGTTTTGTTTGATTCTTTGTATTTTGCGAACGCCTCCTCATTCAAGTTATTTTTATAGAATTTAAAGGCTCTGGTTTTATTGTTGATAGCTGACCTTACTTCTTTGTCCAACCATGGTGGCTTTTTTTTGTTGAATTTACCTTTAGTTACTTTAGGAATGTATTCAATAGTTAGTGAATCAAGCACCTTTTTTAGAGTATCCCACATTTCCTCTGCATTTTTTCCCACCCAATTCCTGTTAGGGCTTCCCTGAATAATTCAAAGTTCGCTTTTCTGAAGTTTAGTATTTTTGCAGATCCTTTTTGATGTAATTTACTGAAGTTGATTTCCAGTGAAACCATATTGTGATCACTATTCCCTAATTGTTTAATTACTTTTGTGTTTGAAACTAAGTCTGTGTTATTTGTTAATACTAAGTCCAAGAGCGCCTCATCACGAGTTGGAGTTTCTACCGTTTGTGTAATAAACTGGTCTTTAAGTAAGCTTAAGAACCCACTGCTTCTTGCTGATTTACCTGTTTCGTTTTCCCAATCAATGTCGGGTAAATTAAAATCCCCCATAATTAATACCTGACCCTGATTTGATGCTTGTTTGATTTGGTTTAAAAGAAGAGACTCTTCCCTTTCATTTATATTTGGTGGTCTATAGCATACCCCTATTATAAATTTGTTTTTTGGTTTCTTATTATTGTCGGTTATCTCTGCCCACACTGTCTCCGAGTTGTCGTCTTCCAGGTCTGTGCTCATATTTTTCTCACATGATGTTAAGTTATTATTTACATATAGGCACACACCCCCGCCCCTTCTATTTTCCCTGTCTTTCCTGTAGAGTGTATATCCCTCCATGTTTAATGCCCAGTCATGCGACTCATTACACCATGTTTCTGTAATACCAATGATGTCGTAGTCATCCCTACTGATCACCGTTTCAAGCTCCCCGATTTTACTCACTAAGCTTCTTGCATTAGCCAGTAAGCATTTTAATTTATGTTTATTTTTAGATATGGCTCTAATATTGTGATTAGTTTCGCCCCAGGACCCATTTGAATTCTTTACTAGCTTCCTCTTTCCACTCTCCCCTTCAATAGACTCTCTACAGGCCTCCCCACCATGCACACTGCCTGCCCTCTCCATAGTTCCGGGAATTTTTCCTCTGTCATTCCCTTCTTCCCGTATACTAAGATCATCTGTACCTAAGAACTGTAATGGGGTAACGTGACTGTTACAACATAACATTTTATTACATGACATTCCTGATGCACCCTGAGAGTTACCCCCGATTATACCCTTGTTATGTCCCAGGACTTTGTCTATGTCTCCGTCCCCCCCCCCCCCCCATCTCCTTCCCCCATATGATTCCTGATCCCAGTCCGGCTTCTCTCCCTGATGGTCCCATAATGTCTTGCTGCCCCCACCCCCCCATCGCCTAGTTTAAAATCTCCTCCAACCCTCTAACCATCCTTCCCCCCAGCACCGCAGCCCCCTCCTCGTTCAGGTGCAATCCATCACGGCAAAAAAGATGGCGCCTGACCGAGAAGTCCGCCCAGTGTTCCATGAACACGAATCCCTCTTTCCTACACCAATCCTTAAGCCACACATTTACCTCCCTGATCTCCCTCTGCCTCCCTGAGCTAGCGCGTGGCACTGGTAATATTTCCGAGAAAATTACCCTAGATGTCCTCGCCTTTAATTTCTTACCCATTTGCACAGAACTCATTTTGGTCAAGTGCACACATGGTTAATTTCAACACAGGTGCCTTCATTATCACTCACAAACCCCCCTACATTAACCCCAACATCAGTAAGGACACCTGTGAGGGTTTAAATCATGTAGATTTTTATGACTATTTTAAAGTTGCTTATCTGTGATGTGTCCCATTTGGAGGAGCAACGCAGGAGGGAGGAAGGTGGGCAAAAGATGCTGGTAGCCCCCCCACTACTGGGTACCCCACGTATGTATGGTGCTCACCTGTACCTGGACTACCTGTCGGATCAACAGGTTGTGGGGATGGTTACGCTGAACCCCATTACCCTGTAGGAGTTATATGAGCAGGTGAGATATGATTTGTCCCATTTTGTGGGTGCCAACTATGTAGTGTCTGGCCAGCACTAATTAATGTGTGCCCTCTCCTATTTGTCCACAGCCTCCACTCAGTCTGTGACCTCATGGGCCTTGGTGGTATCACAGGCCACTTTGTCCAAGCATTTGACTCAACTGTTACTTGCTATAAAGAAGTTGTTGCGGACAAACATCAGCA